>NW_017672655.1:33038-33181 GCF_001879085.1 Nicotiana attenuata
GCGCTCACTGAGGATGTGCAGACTCCGGAGGGGCTCCTACAGCCCAAGCGCTATATCGTTGTGTATATATATATATATATATATATATATATATATATATATATATATATATATATATATATATATATATATATATATATATA
>NW_017672655.1:33225-67081 GCF_001879085.1 Nicotiana attenuata
GATCCATAAATATGAAACCCTCACATCCAGGCCCTCGGCCTCTCTCAGTCATTGACCTCACTATCAGACCCTCGGTCTATCTCAGTCATTATCCTCACAATCAGACCCTCGGTCTATCTCCGTCATCAACCTCACAATCAGAACCTCGGTCTATCAGTAAATCAGGGAACTCCGCCCAAACAGTTTTTCATATTTTTAAGAAGTAAAGTGATAAAACCAGATTTATACAATAAACAGGTAAAACATGACTGAGGTTATACTTTCAAACAAATAGAGTGAGGAAAAATAGTAAAAATGCCCCTAAGGGTCTCAACATGTCGGCACAAGGCCCCAAACATGGCATACAACCCAAATTACAATATCAATCTCTAAAATATGGAATATCATAAGATTTCAAATCAAATACGCGACTTAACAGTCGTACGGGACGGACCAAGTCACAATCCCCAACAGTACACGGCTCTACGCTCGTCATCTAACGTGTGTGTCACCCCAAAGTAGCACAACGATGTGAAATCCGGGGTTTCAAACCCTCAGGACAGTATTTACAATCATTACTTACCTCGATCCGGTCCAAACTCTAGCCCGCGATGCCTTTGCCATCACGAATCGACCTCCGGATGCTCCACATCTAGCCACAATTAGTACATAACTATTAAAATATGCTAAGGGAACAAAGCCCACTCGAAAATATCCAATTTACATAAAAAATCTCGAAATTGCTCAAACCCGGCCCCCGGGCCCACGTCTCAGAATCCGACGAAATTAACATTAATGGAATCCTCATCATCTCACAAGTCTATACATACCAAGAACATAAAAATCGAACCTCAAATGGCCCCTCAAATCCCAAATTCTAGGTCTCCAATTCAAGCCCTAGTTCTTCAATACTAGGCTTAAATTCCATGATAAATTAGGTAGAATTCACATAAGAAACGAGTATAAAGTCCATAAATCTTACCTCCAAGTGATTCCCCTTGAATCCCTTCTTCAAAAGCTCCAAGAACGACCAAAAATTGTGGAAATAAACCCCAAAATCGCGGACAAGACGACTATTTAAACATTCTGCCCAGGCCTGAAATCCTTCTTCGCGAACGCGGTTATAGCCTCGTGTTCGCGAAGCACAAAATAACTTTGACCAGAATTTCCTCTTCGCTTCCTCAGACTAAGCCTTCGCGATCACGTTACACCACTCGCGAACGCGATGAATAAAAATGCCTCAAGCCCAGCTGACCAAATTACTCTACGCGAACGCGTAGACCCACCCGCGAACGCGATGCCCATACAATCAGCCCTTCGCGAACGTGAAGGCTAAAATTCCAGCCTTCACCTGCCAACCCTTCGCAAACGCGAGGGCCTACTCGCGAACGCGAAGGCCATTTCTCTGCAACACTGATCAGCAATTTTCTGCAATTCCAAACAACATGAAATGGTCCGATTGACCACCCGAAACTCACCCGAGGCCCTCGGGGCCTCAACCAAACATGCCAACATATCCGATAACCTCATTCAAACTTGTTCCAACCTTCAGAACGCTCAAAACAACATCCAAACACCAAAATCACATCGGATTCAAGCCTAAGAATTTCAAGAACTTCCAAATTACGCTTTTGATCAAAAACCCAACCAAACCACGTCCGAATGACCTGAAATTTTGCACACCCGTCACAAATGACGCAACGGAGCTGCTGCAACTTACGGAATTCCATTAAGACCCCTATATCAAAATCTCACCTATCGACCGAAAAATGCCAAGATCTCGATTTCGCCAATTCAAGCCTAAACCTTCCACGGACTTCCAAAATGCATTCCGATTCCACTCCTAAGTCCCAAATCACCTAACGGAGCTAACCAAATCATAAAAATTCCGATCCGCGATCATATACTAACAAGTCAAATCTTGGTCAACCCTTTTAAATTTCAAACTTCAAACTGAGAACTGTTCTTTCAAATTTATTTCGATTACCCTGAAAACCAAAACCAATGATTTACATAAGTCATAATACATCGCACGGGGCAAGTCATGCCCGAGAACTAACGAACAAAAAGCAAAAGCTCAAAACGACCGATCGGGTCGTTATATCCTCCCCCACTTAAACATACGTTTGTCCACGAATGTGCCCAGAGTTGTTCCAAAATCTAACCAATCGCTTAATAACCTTACCATGCATATACCTGGGGGCAATCCCATGTCACCCTATCTCATATAGGTCCGATAACACATAGAAACTGAAATTCCACAATCCAATCTAGCCCATAAACCATAGAACCACATTTCCACTTCCGAAATCATCCACAAGATCAGAATCTCATATCTATACTCTGAATAAACCCGAACCAGCTGTAATAACCCATACCTGCAACCTCAAGTAAAATTACATGATATACCACCCAACTCAAACACTTGTAGCGATAACTTCTAATCACAGCAGCTGCATAGAACAACCGAATACCGGTAGAAAACCTCTTATCAACTAAAGTCTCATTCCAATGCTTTCGTATACTGCTAATGATGAATAAAACACGCAGTAAGCCATAACCATTTCATAGATCAACCATTCATGAAGCCACTTCTCCTTCGGCAAAGACCATAGCAAATTTCCGAGCTGAACCTTGATATTATCCTTCCAACATGCTGAAATTGAATCCGTTGTATTTGTCACACCTCCTTTTTCACTACACCCCCGGAAGAGGGTATAGTAAAGGGAGTTTTTCCAATTAAAGGACAATCAAAACGGGATTATTTAATTAAAGATTCAGAGTCGCCACTTGGGAGATTTATGGTGTCCCAAGTCACCGGTTTGAATCCCGAATCGAGGAAAAGAATGACTCTGTTTAACAGTCTGCGAACCAGAAATTCGGGTAAGGAATTCCGTTAACCCGGGAGAAGGTGTTAGGCATTCCCGAGTTCCGTGGTTCTAGCACGGTCGCTCAACTGTTATAATTGTCCTAGTTATCCGATTTTAAACATTTTTGAACCTATGCGCAATTTTAACTTTTACCTTTTTAGAGAAAATTGCAACGTTATTAAAACACGTCTCAAACCACGTCACATAAAATGCACCCGTGGTCTTTGACATATTTTAACATCGTTGAGATTTGGATTTGGGTCACATAAATTCGCACCCAAATTTAGGAAGGTAATATTATTAAACTAACGCGCCTAAAGCAATTTCGCGTTCGCAACTTTGCGAGGGCCATAGAAATTTGCTAAATGGCGCGCCTCGAATTCTAAGGATCAATACAAGTTTAACTAAAACGAGGGCCATGCAATTGTCATTTTTTGTTTGGCATGGCGCACCTCAATTTATCCTAATTAGAGCGTTTTTAAACTAATACATGAGGGCCATAAGTTGTTATTGGTTTGAATGGCACACCTTTCAAAATGTCAAGAGAATCTAATTAACCAAGAACAAACATGGAATCTCTATTTATTAACAGGAACTCGAATCTACTGCATGCTCAAACAACAATAAATTAAAGGGCTGCTAAGGCCCAATGAAGGGATGTGGCCCAGGTCCCGTTAGGAAGGGCAGTCCCATTTGGGCCTAAGGGCGAGCCCAAGCTTCTACATCCGCTGCTCCTGCGCAAAGACTCGACGTCGAGCCACCATAATGCAAATGAACACCTGAAATGACACAAATTCGGAAGGCCAATATTGGGACCAATACAAAACATGACTCGAGTTCGAGTCTTGGACAACACAAGTCCTTTTGAGCATCAGGAGCCTTGGGCTCCAGATAACAGTATAGACCTCAATTATTCCTCCTAGTCACGCAGTAAGCAGGAAAATACGAACCACTGGACTTCTCATAGCATAATTTAAGACATTAACTGATTGAAAATTCTCAAATAATCATTACATAGACATTTCACTAACAAATTAAAGTGACCCCCTTGAATTCAATACACGTGATAAAAGACTAAATTCATATCTCAAATATAAGAGAGAAAAGAAACTGAGCAGAGCCTGGAATTGATTTTAAAACTGAATCTTAAAGAAGACCCCAAAATATGTCCAAATTCCTGCTGCAATTGAACAACCATGCATACGAGTTAAACTTAAACATTATAATAATGACCTTCAGTCCAAACTTGCATATGAGATCCATATTACTACAAACTTGATAATTTATCTAACACAGTTTTAAGAAGAGGGTCGAAACAGCCTGAATTATTTCAGTTCAAATCTTAAACAAAAATAAGTAACACCTAGTAATTACATTTTAACGGTTTCATCCAATCTAGCAAATAGCATATGATGTGCTAAATGTCAGTTTTCTAATTACATGTTTAAAATAGGAGACAGAAATTGCAGGTAAACAAAACAAAGAAAACGAAAGAAAACAAAAGCTAACTGTGAACACAAATTCAATGGTTATTAATCACAGCTCTTGACTCCCACTTTCAATTCCCAAATCCAAATTTTACATTAAGCAAGGTGCAGAAACATGTACCTGAAGATTAAGAGAAACAGGGGTTAAAAGTGAGCAGCAGCAAGAAGCAGAGATCAACCAGACATTAGCAGCAGAAATGACCCCAATGAACCAGTTTTAAAACCAAAAAATGTTTGAACAGTCTGCCAAAATAGTCTCACTTGAATACAACCCAGAAATCTTCAAAAACCAGACCTTAAAACCATGTTCAAGCCATTTATAAACCTTAAATGAACCAGAAATGCTTCAGGATTAGAGAGATTCAGAGAAATCCAAAGCAGAAAACAATGGAACAGTGTTTTTTCTGGAAAATCTTTAGCCGCCTGGATTTTTCTGATTTTTCGAACTCTTAGCTCTGCCTTCAAAGGCAAGAAAGGATGCCTTTATAGGCAAGGAAAGTAGGGTAAACAACAGATTTCAGCTTGCATTTTTGCCCTTTTGAATTTTCATTTTTTGCCTAGATGACCTTATTTAGTTTTCATTTTTTTCAAAACAGCCCCTTCCCCAAATTCCTGGAAGCTTCCTAGGCAGTTACCCAAAGATTCCCTACCCCAAATTACCCTAATTAACCCCTCACACCTCTGTTTATTATCCTAAAACCAACTCGGATCAAACAGGTATGGGTCATGAAACCAAACGGGCTCAATGGTCCATTAAACATGGGCTCAGGCTCAAACCAGACCACACTCTCTTGGAATGGGGTCTAGACTGACCTCAAAGCCCAAGCAATAAGGCTGACCCCAAGACAAATTTAGGGAACTTAAAAACCAAACAAATCGACTAATTAATAGTCACAAACGGGCATGAAACTAATTAAGCTATTAAATTAAGCTAAGTGACTAAATCAAAGGTCACAACAGGGCGATTAATAGAACTTAAACAAATCAGAAAACAGAAAAAGAACAGAGGACGAAATAAGAAAACAAACAAAGAACTAAGAAGAAAAAAAAAACTCACTGAATCAGGCCTCTTAACTTGACTGACTTTCGCATTTGATCCCCAAATAATGTTATACGCTTATTCTTTTCCAAGAACAAGCAAACAACATTATTTGAGGACCAAACAGACTCTGGATGCTAAGGGGACCTTTAGAGGTGCCTCTGCATGAACGACCTTGGCTATGGCTGATGGGGCTTGAACTTAGATTTGATGTTCGGAGAGTTCAAGCCATGTTTGAGGCAAACTGACTGTGGGATAGGGTAGAGGAGATGAAGGAGGTAATGGGGTGTAAATTTCGTGGTGGTTGGTAGTGGCGTCGCCACCGGAGAAAATAGGGGCGGCACTAGGGTTTGCCCCTTTGATCCAAGATTTGAGGTGCTACAGGGGAATTCGAGGGGAGGTAATCAGGGATTTGGAAAGAGGGGGTTAAGGGGATGATTTGGTGTAAATCTAGGCACAATTGGCCGCCGGCCGCCGCCGTGGGCGATTTCCGGCGGACGGTGGTTTTAGGGCGGAGCTCGGTGAAGGGTTAAGAGGGGTTGAGAGAGATGAGATATGGGGGAGGGGGGTAGGGGTGTTCGAACAGTTTTATATCGGGGACTCGCTACTTCCGAGCCGTTGGATCAACAACCTCGACGGCTCAGATTTAGTTTAAATGGAACGGCGTCGTTTGGACGGGGGACAACTGGACCGGGTCAGGGTGATTTTGGGCTGGGTAAAGGGGTGGTTTGGACGGGTTTTAGGGGGTGGTCTGGCCCAAATTGAGTCTCTTATTAAGAAGACCAAATTCCTTTTTTTAATTTCTTTTCTTTTTCTTTTCAAATTAAGAACTCCTTTTCTTTTCAAATTAAAATAAAAACCTAAATTAACTCTTAAAAGCTAAATTAACCTACCAAATTATATTAAGCACTAATTAAATCAACACAATTAATTAAATACCAAATTAAGGAAAAACTAACAAAATTCAAAGCTAAAAATTAAGCAATGCAAAAAAAAAATTATTTTTGTGATTTTCTATTTTTGTAAAATCCTAATTACTAGTTAATCTAGAAATATATAAAATTAAATCCTAAATGCAAATGCAATATATGTTTTGTATTTTTAATTTAATTAAAATAAAATAAACATGCACAGACAATTGCAAACAATTAACAGAAAATGCCACAAAAATCCATAAAATTGCAAACACTGAAAGAAATTATTTTATTTTGAATTTATGGGAGTAATTCATATAGGGCAAAAATCACGTGCTCACAACTGCCCCTCTTTGCTCGGAAACACGAAGAGTTTTCTTGCAAAGATAAGTGAGCGGATACGAGCGATTTTTGCCCATTTGAATACTCCGTGGGAAGCATTTTTGAAAGATTTGACCGCACCCTACTTTCGAGGTTGCCTACATATCCTTGGCTAAAAACGAATAAGGCCAGTGTAGTTCAGGAATGTTTGGTAGCTGTAACTACCATGAAGCGGTGGTTTCACTGTTGTTGCTGCTGCTGCTGCTACTGCTTACTGAACCCCTTATTACACCATGTCAAAATAAAATATGCTAGACTAAACTATGGTCTATGAATTACAAAACCTATCTATCTCTTCCAACTTGATCTTGCAGCTTTTGTTGCCATGCTCACTTGTATTCTTCCGGTGAAATTCCTTTGTTGTCGACTTGAATTGTAATCTGAGATGTTCTCTCTTTCTTCAAGTGGATGCCCGACTGTCAGAACTTGAACTACATTCTAAGATGCTTTCCTTTTCTCCAGGTGGACGCCTGACTGCTGAACTTGAATAATATTCCCATGCTCTCCAGGCGGGCTCCTGACTGCTGACTTGAAATGTATTCCCTGCTCTCCAGGCGGGCTCCTGACTGCTGACTTGAAATGTATTCCCTGCTCTCCAGGCGGGCTCCTGACCGCTAAACTTGAAATGTATTCCCTGCTCTCCAGGCGAGCTCCTGACTTCTGACTTGAAATGTATTCCCTACTCTCCAGGCGGGCTCCTGACTGCTGACTTGAAATGTATTCCCTTGTTCTCCAGGCGGGCTCCTGACAGCTGAACTTGAAATGTGTCCCTTGTTCTCCAGGCGGGCTCCTGACTGCTAACTTGAAATGTGCTCCCTTGTTCTCCAGGTGGGCTCCTAACTGCTGACTTGGATGTATTTCTTTGTTCTCCAGGCGGGCTCCTGACTTCAACAAAACAAACAAAACAAAGAAAACTTTCTGCCCCAGTTTGGTGGCTGGGCACATATGTGATGGTAAACTACATCATGTTACTAAATATTAGTAAGAATTTGAAAGCTAAAACTTGAATTGCACTCCCTTGTTCTCCAGGTGGGCTCCTGATTGCTGACTTGAATTGTATTCCCTGCTCTCCAGGCGGGCTCCTGACTACTGAACTTGAAATGTACTCCCTTGTTCTCCAGGTGGGCTCTTGACTGCTGACTTGAAATGTATTCCCTTGCTCTCCAAGCGAGCTCCTGACTGCTGAATTTGAACTTTTTCGCCCTGTTCTCCAAGCGGGTACCTGATTCCAACAAAAATAGACAAAACAAAGGAAATCTTCTGCCCCAGTTTGGTAGCTGGGCAAATAGGCGAGTGTTAAACTGAACTATTCTACCAACTATTACTAAGAATTTGAAAGCTAGATCCTATTATCCAGGGAGGTCCTGATAACTCTTAATTGACCGACAATTATAAACCTAAGTTATATCTTCCAAAGGTATTATTTCCGCTACATCTTGTTATCTAAAAGGGTCTCAAACTACATCCTATTATCCAGGAAGGTCCTGATAATTCCTAATTAAACAACAATTTTAAATCCAAGTTATATCTTCTTAAGGTATTATTTTCGCTAAATCTTGTTATCTAACAGCAATCTTAAAGCTAGGTCCCATTATTCNAAGCAATCTTAAAGTACTAGGTCCCGACTTATTCTACGGAGGAGGGGGGGGGGTCCTGACAACTCCTAATTGAATCCTATCTTAAACATGCAAACTTTGAAACCAACTTACATTCCTATATGCTAAACTATGCTATTCATGATTGTTTGAAATTTAGCTAAGACAATTTTCCACGAGGGTCCTGAAAGTTTACGATCAAACCTGTTTGGTGCTTGCTCTTCCCTATGGAGAGTTCCTCCGAAACAAACAAAATTTCCTGCCCCTGTTTCAATCAAAGGAAAATCTTATCAGTTTAAAATGGTGGTTAGTTGATGGCATGTTGAAGGTCTCTCCGCTGCCATGTTTTGTTTTGACCTGCTTCCCCGAACTGGCTCTGAACTGCTTGACTTTCTGACTGACTTTCAAACCTCATGACCTTTGATGACTCGGGTGTTCTATACCCAAACCGTTGTTTTACATCTCTGACCCCTTTCTCTAAACCTTTGCATCCCCCATGAAGTTACCAAGACATTCCACCGATGAAACTTCCGGTGACTCCCTATATCCCACTTTACATCCTGCTATCTTTGGTATGTTATGGCCATACTGTGCTTTGCAATTTTGGAAGTTGGTAGTGAGCTTTGAAATACTTTCTTATTTTCTTTGAACAAGACTGACATTGAAACATCTTAGAGAAACAGACCCCAAAAGAAATGAAATGCAATGACCTTGAGAGTTAAGGATAAAGAAAATCCAAAACAGGACGACTTGCTAAAAGGAAAAAGAAAAAGAGACTTATCTGAGTGGAACAGTTGGCACCAATGATCATGACATGCATTTCGGATTAATCGGCCCAAACTGTCCAACTAACTAACTTTCAGTTGCCATACTTTGTTGCCCCGAGATTCCATAACCTGATTTCTTCACCCAAACCTTAACCTTGTTCATCCTGCGGTGCCCTGAAAGGTTTTCACCTACAGACCTTTCTCATTTGTTCATCTCTCAACTCACTTTCGCCTTAAGGTGCCCGTGAGGGTTTTCACCAATAAGACTCTCTCATTTTTCATTTCTCTCAGCTCTCGTCGCCTTACGGTGCCCGTGAGAATTTTCACCAATAAGACTCTCTCATTTTGCATTATTTTCTTGCTTGGACCAGAGTGTTGCCCTTGAAAAGAATCACCTCTACTTGCTTGACTTGGCATCTCTCGAAGACTGACCAGAAGGTCTTTCTTTGGACCGTAATGTGGGCTTTTGGATAGGGTTAGAAAGAAAGGGTATCAAGGCTCAAAACAATTCAACATGGGGTCAAAAATTACAACTTTCGGAATCAGATTTCTTACAACAACCACAACTTCTGCCCCAGTTTCCTGCTTGGGGACTTTTGGATTTTTATTTGATGGGACCAAACCGTGAGGCTGCCTACGTATCCTTAAAAGGAATCAGGTCGAACGTAGTTCATGTCATAGAAATTACTTTGTTGTTGTGATTTTTCCTTTCTTCCATTTTCTCTTCTTTTCTTTTCTTTCTTTCTTTTGCCTTTTCTTCTTTTTTCTCTCTTTTTCCTTTTTCTTTTTCTTTTCTACTTTTTTTTTTCATTTTCATTTTTCTTTTCTCTCTTTTCCTTTACTTATCCTTTACGCTTGCGTTTCTGAACTTTACTTATCCTTTACGCTTGCATTTTTGAACTTTGCTACTGATTCCAAAAGAGGGGTATGAAAGAAAATAAATAAGGCTCAAAGGGGTAACAAAGGATAAAGTGTTTAGATAGCAGAACAAAATGCCTTCGTCGTTCCAATCTCCAAAACATGCCGAGTACAAACAAATGCAATTAAACTAAAGAAAATCATACATAATATCTCTTGATCGCATCAGAATTGATGGCCATTTCTACACAATTGCCTTCTATGTTTGTTAAATACAAAGCACCATTGGACAACACTCTCGTCACGATGAACGACCCCTACCAATTTGGGGCGAACTTGCCTTTGGCCTCAGCCTGATGTGGAAGGATACGTCTCAACACTTGTTGACCCACTTCAAACATACGTGGACGCACCTTCTTACTATATGCTCTTGCCATTCTCCGTTGATACCACTGGCAACGACACACTGCTGCCAATCTTTTCTCATCGATCAAACTCAATTGTTCCAGGCGGGTTTTGACCCACTCGTCATCATCATATTCCAATTCATCATCACACTCAATTTGTTGTATTACTATTTCAGAATTAGATTGACTTTTAGGACTGGGCCGAAGATTCCTCATGCATGTCATGTCATTGAAACCAGCATAGAAATAACTGTACAAGAAAGAAAAGAAAAACAAAAATAAAACTATCAGGAATGAAGAAGAAGGGAAATATGCATTTCATTAAAATTAAAGATAACAAGGTTTAACACATCCAAACAGACGGAACATAGAATCTGAATTGCAACCTTGGAATAATCCAGAAAAACTGAAAGAAAATCAAAGCCGACTACCAGAACTCCCTTCGAGTAGGAAGAGGAGTAGCTTCCCAATTGTTGATCTTTGCACTTGGCCCGACAAATTGCACATCCGCATTGCTAGAACCCTCTCCAACTTCCACCATGTTCACATCGTCAAACAACTTCTCGAACCTTTCAATCAACTCTTTATCAAGATCAACCGCAGAACTAGGAATCGTTATTTACTGGGCACTTCCCAGCGCCTGGCTTGACAATGCCGGGATCTGTGTGGGCACCCTCCACAATCACGACAGGCTTGTTCGCCACTCCTGGCACAACCACTTTTGCCTTTTCTTGTTTCATTGCAACCTCACTTGAGGACCCTTTCTTGACTACCGCAGATGGTTCACTGTTCGTCCCGCTCAACCTGATCACTGATTTCTCACTTGTTGACTTTTCAACCGGCCTGACCTCACTGGATCGAATCATCATGACGGTCTGTGAAGGCTTCTTAGGCTCCCCTCCTTTATGCACTATCTCAATCATATTGGTCTCATGATGGGCCGGCAACAGATTCTGGTTGATATTGGGCGCCTCTAGGGCTTGGACTTTAATCCGATTGGTATCAATAAGCTCTTGAATAGCGTTTTTCAAATGCCAGCATTTCTCCGTGTCATGACCTGAAGCACCTGAACAATACTCGCAATTCACCGAGTGGTCAAGATTTCTCGAGGGAGGATTTGGCAATTTAGGCTCAATCGGATTCAACATACCCAACTGTCTCAACCTGTGGAATAGACTAGTATATGATTCTCCAAATGGAGTGAAAGTCTTCTTCTTCTGTGGCCTCTCATTCTTGAAGGCTTTATTTGGTCGGGAACCTGTTCTAGGGGGGTTTCTGTAAGCTCTTGGGGGTGGATAGGTATTTTGTGGAGCAAGGTATGTATTTTGTGGGGTTGGCGCACGCCATTGTGCGTGGGCAGGAGGTTGAGTGTATGTTTGAGCGTGATGGACAGAGAAATGGGGATCTGGAGGTGGGTATTAGTGTTGTGGTGGGCTATATGGAGCGTGGGGGTAAGTTTGGTGGTGGGCTCGAGGCCGGTTATAGTAAGGTGATGGGCCCCTGGACCAAGCTCTTGACTCAATTGTTGCAACGTCCTCGTTCTTCTTCTTTCCCAATACACCTCCAGTGCTGCTTTGAATGACCTGGGTGGTCGCCTTGATTGCTGAGTAACTCATGATTTTGTTAGATTTGAGTCCTTCCTCTACCACGCTTCCCATTTTTACCACTTCATTAAAGGTTTTCCCTACTGCTGACACCAAGTGACCGAAATAAGTGGGCTCAAAGGCCTGCAAGAAGTAATCAACCATTTCACTCTCTTTCATCGGAGGGTCAACCCTCGCTGCTTTCTCTCTCCAACGGAAGCCATATTCTCTAAAACTCTTACCGGGCTTTTTCTCAATCTTGGTCAATGACAAGCGATCCGTAATGATTTCAAGATTATATTGAAAATGGCAAGCGAATGCTTGGGCGAGGTCATCCCATGTGTACCACCGACTATGATCTTGTCGGGTGTACCATTCCAAAGCTGATCCACTTAAACTTTGACTGAAATACGCCATCAGTAATTCATCTCTCTCACCTGCTCCTCTCATCTTGCTACAAAAGCCTCTCAGATGTGCCACTGGATCACCATGTCCGTCGTACAAGTCAAATTTGGGCATCTTAAACCCTGCTGGTAATTGAACATCCGGGAACAAACATAGGTCTTTATACGCCACCCTTACTTGACCACATAGCCCCTGTATATTCCTGAAAGATTGTTCCAAGCTCTTGACTTTCCTAATCATCTCCTCCTGCTCGGGATTCTCAGGTGGCTTTTCAGTTTCTGCCGGGAGATCAAAATGAGGAGTGTAAGAACATGGTTCTGGCGTTTTGAAGGTAGGTTCTGGGGGATAATAGTGGTTGTCATGAGTCTGGAACAGAGGCTCACAGGAAGATCGGTGTAATGCAGCAGATGGAGGTGCCACAAACACAGGAGTGATTGGTGGAGGAGGGTATGGGACTTGTTTGAGTGGTGGAGCTGGTGGTGTTTGGGAGGTAGTGCCATAGCATTGTTGGTTAGGGGGAAAGGCCGGGGATGAATTCACAGTAGGAAGCTCCTGAGGCTGAGCCAATGGTGGGATATAAGCAGGGTTGGCGGGGTAAACCGGTGGTGGGTGCCCTTTTGCCCAGGCCTGGTACATTTCAGCCATTTGCTGCTTTAACTTATATATCTCCTCTTTCATCGAATTAACATCCAATTCTTCCACCTCTTTTAACGGATTGACAATACTTGCCTCCAGTTCTTGGTTAGCCATGTTCAGCTTATCTTTTGACCGGGTGTTGTAGGAGTGAGTTGCCAGAATGCCAATCAACTAACCACCTGCCTAAGCAGTTAACCGTTTCTATTATGCATTTGATCGGTTGCTTGCATCATCCCGGCTTTCCTTATTTCCGTTTGCAACTTCCCTTTTTTTTTCATTCTTGCCTTCCTCTTCTCTTTGTTTTTATTCTCTCATTTCCCTCTCTTATTTTGCCATTGCTTCTTTCTCACGGTTTCTTATTTTCTTTCTCTCTTTTTTTCTTTTTCTCTCTTGTTTTTCCTCTCTTTTCTTTTCCTTTTTTTTTCTTTTTTGTATCGCTCTTTTTTCCTTCTCTTGGTTATGGTCGAATCCTATGGAGATTGCCTACGTATCATGACCCCGCATGAATCAGACCGAGCGTAGTTCTGGGAGATCAGGAATAAAGTAAACAAACTGACATTCTCCTTTTTTTTCTTTTTCTTTTTCTTTTACCTTGATGACTACTCTGATGAGAAAAGAGAAGTAAAAGAAGCTATCCTTTTGAAACAAATACTCTATTAAGGAAAAACCTAGAAGAGAAAAATATTTTTGAATTTTTTTTGGAAGGAAGTAAAGTATGTTTCTTTTTTCTTCTATGTAAAATGTCCTAAAGTTCTAATGAAAATAAAAGAATTTTTTTTTATATTCCATTAATTTCCCAAAGAAGAACCTCATAAGAAAATCTTTTTGGATTTTTGAAATTAATACCTTAAAGAAAAATCTTTAAAAAGGTACTAAAAGAAAATTTCCTTTTTTTGAATTTTAGTCTTAATATACTAAAGGAAATATAAAAGCAATTTTTATTTTGATATTAATTGCCTAAAGGAAAAAATCACCTCAAAGGAATTTTTTTTTTCATTTCTAAAATTAGTATTCTAAAGAAAACCTATAACGAAAATATAAAAACACAAAATTTCTCTCTTTTTTTTTTTGGATTTTTTGACTTGTAATACATCTCCAAATACAAATAAGAATAACAAAAGACTAGGCAAACTCAACTAGACTTATTACAAATTCTGACATCAACTAAAAGACTGAATGCCACTATATAGGACTAAAAAGTAAAACATGAATAATTGACTCAAAAACATAAAATGGCTCCTCGAGCAACTCCTGAATGCAGTGATCCTGGGGTGTATGTCATGCTCAAACTCCGATAAGTAAATCCACACCTGTATGAGAAAACTTAAACCAACACTATGTGAGACAATAACATCCCTTACTAGACACATGCAAGACATGATTGAGGTTATTTTTGCAAAGTGGCTTATTTGGCCAAAAGATGGCTGGAAGTGCAAAATTTGGCTAAAGACCCCGCAAAGCCAAGAACCTAACATTTACTAGGAAGATCGGACCCTATGTGGGTTGCCTACGTATCACGCCCCGAAAGACGAGAATCAGGTATGCGTAGTTCGGGCAGATTAAACAAAACCAACTATTTTTTAAAACAAAACCTTTTCATTCTTTTTTTCATTTTTCTCAAAAATTCGGCAGAGTTTCAGTACTATTTGGACATTGGTTTTTCCTTCCAAAACAGGTGATTACCCCTCTCAGCCCTCACATTACTGTATTCTTTTCCAAACTCTCCCCTTTTATTCTAACAGCCGGTCAACATGCAAATCCAAAGCAGATAAATGCACAAATAGGATGCATCAGGATGGTCTGTTATTTTGGGTACACCTGTCCTAGACGGACCCAACCCCTGTCTTGAGTCCCCTAAGTCAAAATGCACATGATGCAAACAAGCGTACCTACTAGGGATCCGGCATGAGGCTGAGTTATTCTAGGTTCAAATCCTGGGTATATGTTCTAGACTGGTACCCGAGCGGACAACTCGAGTCGAGGAGGGGGCTACGTACCGGGAACCAAAAGGCCATCCGGCTTAGTAACTTGTCCAAGCCTCTTTCTTATTTCAAGGTATGACACTAACAGAATAGGGAGTCTCGACCAGCGAGCACATCCCCGAAGATGAGAAGAGAAGGGTTTCATAACAGTTTTATATATACAATTCAGATAATATCAAAGCGGTAAAAAGCAACATTTTGCACATTAGGCCCAAACATGTAATAAAATCAGATAACAGATAAAGCCAAAATATAACAATTATTCCAAGCTCGAATTCTGAACCCTGAACCAAAGATTCTAGGTTCTTGTCCCCAGCAGAGTCGCTAGAACTGTCACACCTCCTTTTTCACTACACCCCCGGAAGAGGGTATAGTAAAGGGAGTTTTTCCAATTAAAGGACAATTTAAACGGGATTATTTAATTAAAGATTTAGAGTTGCCACTTGGGAGAATTATGGTGTCCTAAGTCACCGATTTAAATCCCGAATCGAGGAAAAGAATGACTCTATTTAACAGTCTGCGAACCAGAAATCTGAGTAAGGAATTCTGTTAACCCGGGAAAAAGTGTTAGGCATTCCCGAGTTCCGTGGTTCTAGCACAGTCGCTCAACTGTTATAATTGGCCTAGTTATCCGATTTTAAACATTTTTGAACCTATGTGCAATTTTAACCTTTAACCGCTTTTACCTTTTTAGAGAAAATTGCAACGTTATTAAAATTGTCTCAAACCACGTCACATAAATGCACCCGTGGTCTTTGACATATTTTAACATCGTTGAGATTTGGATTTGGGTCACATAAATGCGCACCCGAATTTAGGAAGGTAATATTATTAAACTAATGCGCCTAAAGCAATTTCGCGTTTGCAACTTTGCAAGGGCAATGGAAATTTGCTAAATAGCGCGCCTTGAATTCTAAGGATCAATACAAGTTTAACTAAAATGAGGGCCATGCAATTGTCATTTTTGTTTGGCATGGCGCGCCTCAATTTATCCTAATTAGAGCGTTTTTAAACTAATACATGAGGGCCATAAGTTGTTATTGGTTTGAATGGCACACCTCAAAATGTCAAGAGAATCTAATTAACCAAGAACAAACGTGGAATCTCTATTTATTAACAGGAACTCGAATCTACTGCATGCTCAAACAACAATAAATTAAAGGGCTGCTAAGGCCCAATGAAGGGATGTGGCCCAGGTCCCGTTAGGAAGGGCAGTCCCATTTGGGCCTAAGGGCGAGCCCAAGCTCCTACATCCGCTGCTCCTGCGCAAAGACTCGACGTCGAGCCACCATAATGCGAATGAACACCTGAAATGACACAAATTCGGAAGGCCAATATTGGGACCAATACAAAACATGACTCGAGTTCGAGTCTTGGACAACACAAGTCCTTTTGAGCATCAGGAGCCTTGGGCTCCAGATAACAATATAGACCTCAATTATTCCTCCTAGTCACGCAGTAAGCAGGAAAATACGAACCACTGGACCTCTCATAGCATAATTTAAGACATTAACTGATTGAAAATTCTCAAATAATCATTACATAGCCATTTCACTAACAAATTAAAGTGACCCCCTTGAATTCAATACACGTGATGAAAGACTAAATTCAGATCTCAAAGATAAGAGAGAAAAGTAATTGAGCTAAGTCTGGAATTGATTTTAAAACTGAATCTTAAAGAAGACCCCAAAGTATGTCCAAATTCCTGCTGCAATTGAACAGCCATGCATACGAGTTAAACTTAAACATGATAATAATGAACTTCAGTCCAAACTTGCATATGAGATCCATATTACTACATGCTTGATAATTTATCTAACACAGTTTTAAGAAGAGGGTCGGAACAGCCTGAATCATTTCAGTTCAAATCTTAAACAAAAAATAAGTAACACCTAGTAATTACATTTTAACGGTTTCATCCAATCTATCAAATAGCATATGATGTGCTAAATGTCAGTTTTCTAATTACATGTTTAAAACAGGGGACAGAAATTGCAGGTAAACAAAACAAAGAAAACAAAAGAAAACAAAAGCTAACTGTGAACACAAATGCTATGGTTATTAATCACAGCTCTTGACTCCCACTTTCAACTCCCAAATCCAAATTTTACATTAAGAAAGGTGCAGAAACATGTACCTAAAGATTAAGAGAAGCAGGGGTTAAAAGTGAGCAGCAGCAAGAAGCAGAGATCAATCAGAGATCAGCAGCAGAAATAACCCCAATGAACCAGTTTTAAAACCAAAAAAATGTTTGAACAGTCTGCCAAAACAGTCTCACTTGAATACAACCCAGATATCTTTAAAAACCAGACCTTAAAACTAAGTTCAAGCCATTTATAAACCTTAAATGAACCAGAAATGCTTCAGGATTAGAGAGATTCAGAGAAATCCAAAGCAGAAAACAATGGAACAGTGTTTTTTCTGGAAAATCATTAGCCGCCTGGATTTTTCTGATTTTTCTAACTCTTAGCTCTGCCTTCAAAGGCAAGAAAGGATGCCTTTATAGGCATGGAAAGTAGGGTAAACAACAGATTTCAGCTTGCATTTTTGCCCTTTTGAATTTTCATTTTTTGCCTAGATGACCTTATTTAGTTTTCATTTTTTTCAAAACAGCCCCTTCCCCAGCTTTCTAGAAGCTTCCTAGGCAGTTACCCAAAGATTCCCTACCCCAAATTACCCAAATTAACCCCTCACACCCCTGTTTATTACCCTAAAACCAACCCAGATCAAATAGGTATGGGTCATGAAACCAACGGGCTCAATGGTCCATTAAACATGGGCTCAGGCTCAAACCAAGCCACACTCTCTTGGAATGGGGTCTAGACTGACCACAAAGCCCAAGCAATAAGGCTGACCCTAAGACAAATTCAGGGAACTTAAAAACCAAACAATCGACTAATTAATAGTCACAAACGGGCATGAAACTAATTAAGCTATTAAATTAATGTAACAACCCGATCGGTCGTTTTGAGCTCTGGCTCATCGTTCAGTAGTCTGAGGCCATGAACAACTTCATTTCAGGTATTACGACTTGTACGCGTGGTCGGAATTAAGTTTCGGGAAGTTCAGAGTTGATTTGGAAAGAGAATTCTCATTTCGGAAGCTTAAAGTTGAAAGAATTAACTAAGATTGGATTTGTAAGTAAATAACCTTGGAATTGGGATCTAAAGGTTCCAACAGGTTCGTATGATGATTTCGGACTTGGCGCCTATTGTGGAAGTTAGCT
Source organism: Nicotiana attenuata (assembly GCF_001879085.1). Lineage (NCBI taxonomy): Eukaryota > Viridiplantae > Streptophyta > Magnoliopsida > Solanales > Solanaceae > Nicotiana > Nicotiana attenuata. Next base: position 51,355 of record NW_017672655.1, read on the forward strand.
TTTTGGAAGAAATTTCATAAGTTTGGCTTGAAGTGCATTCCAGTGTTATCGATGTTCGTTTGGGATTCCGAGTCTGTGAATAGCTCCATATGGTGATTCTAGTGCCGGGAGCGCGATCGGAAGTGAATTCGGAGGTCCGTAGGCCATTTTGGAGTCATTTGGCTAAAGATAGAAATTTGAAGGTTTTTGAGAAGTTTGACCGGAAGTGGACTTTTTGATATCGGGGTCAAAATCTGATTCCGAAAGTTGGAGTAGGTCCGTAATGTCGAATATGACTTGTGTGCAAAATTTGAGGTCAATCGGACGTGATTTGATAGGTTTAAGCATCGAAAGTAGAAGTTGGAAGTTCTAAAGTTCATAAAGCTTGGATTGGCGGTTGATTCATGATTTTAGCGTTGTTTGATGTGATTTGAGGCCTCGAGTAAGTCCGTAATGTGTTTTGGGACTGGTTGGTGTGATTGGTCGGGGTCCCAGGGGCCTCGGGTGTGTTTCGGGTTGCATCTCGCTCTTATTTGATGTTTCAACATCGTTTCTTTGGACATAAAAGGGTACCATATTAAGAAAATGAGCTCCAAATTAAGTTTTTATTGTACCATTAGATCCGTATCGTAATTACGGAGCCATACCAAAAAGAAATCATCGAATTTGGACATCGTATGAGGAAGTTATGCTCATTTCCGTGTCGAGAAAAGTGCTGGTTGCTGTCATAACCGCATAAGCGGAAAATTTCCGCAGAAGCGGGACGGCAGAAGCGGAAATTTTCCGCAGAAGCGGAAATTTTTCCGCAGAAGCGAAAACTGCTGGAGGCAGAGAGATTTCTTTAAAAATCGAAGTTTGGCTCATTTTCACTTCATTTCTTCCATGGGAGCCGATTTTGGAGCAACTTTGGAGTGCCATTTTCATCACCAAGCATGAGGTAAGTGACTTCTACTAGTTTTGAGTATATACAAGGTTTATATATGGATTTAGACATGGAAAATTGTAGAAAACTTGGGGTTTGAGGAAAAACCTAGAAAACTAGTATTCTTGGATTTTGACCCCGATTTTGGGTATGGAATTTAGAGAAAATCATATATTTGAGTTCGTGAGGTCATGGGTAATCTTTATCTTCGAAAAACTTCGGATTCCGGGCACGTGGGCCCGAGGGCATTTTTGTCAACTTTTCGATCGGGGTTAGGAATTGTTATAAATTGGATTATAATGAGTACCTTAGCATATATTAATGGATTTACATAATTATTGGCTAGTTTTGGAGCGTTGTGCATCGGTTCGAGTCTTCGGAAGGGCGTGGAATGTCGGTTATGGACCTTCGGAGCGAGGTGAGTCTCCTTTCTAACCTTGTAAGAGGGAATTGTCCCCATAGGTGAAATAATTGATTATGTGCTCCTATTTGTGGGGGCTACGTACGCACGAGGTGACGAGAGTCCGTGCGTAGCTACTATTATGCTATTGTCCGGGTAGTTAGGACCCAAAAGCATGCTATACTTGGATTATTTACGAACCTATTGATAGCTTGAATTTCTTAAATCTCATCGAATTAGTAAACGAATTTCTAAACAGATAAAAATTCATTTTTCTTAAATGGTTAAAAGAGGATTTGTTTTCATTGGATAATTACTCCGTGTGGACTTCTTGATTGACTGTCTGTTTGTTTATTTATGGAACGGGCCGAACGCCTCGGCAGATTAAATAGATGCATCTATAGGCGCGCCGTCGACTCTCGGCAAGTGCACAGTTTATTTCTGTTGGATCGGGCCGTCGCCTCGGCATAATATGCGCATGCTTGCATTGCTTATCCTGAAACTTAATGAAGTTGATATTGCCTTTTTGGCCCGCTATAAATTAATAAAGATAACGAAAAGTAAATCTTGGACCTTATTATTTGAGAAGGTGTTACCTGTTTTCTTGCTCTATGAGTTATAATTGCTAGATAAATCCATGTTTTCCTCACATCTTCACCATATTATTATTGGACCACTAGTAAGTGTCGAAGTTGACCATCTCGTCTCTACTTCTTCGAGATTAGACGGGATACTCATTGAGTACACGTTGTTTTCGTACTCATACTACACTTCTGTGCATTTTTGTTGCACATGTATATGTAACTCTAGTGGCCTACTGGGCGTAGCAGCATGGTAGATACGGAGACTTAGGTGAGCTGCACTTCTCGAGGCGACCCGCAGTCAGCAGAGTCTCTTTCAATCATCTGTATTTATTTTCTGTCCAATATTGTGTTCCGGACAGTTGTTGTACTTTGTTTGATTTTTCTTAGAAATTGCTCATGCACTTGTGACACCGGGTTCTGGGATGATTTGAAGTATTTTGTATTAACTGCTTATCATTTAAATTTGATTTGAGACAATTATCTTTTAAATTGCTAAATTTGAAGGAAAATCCTAGATTTCAAAAGTATTAAAACGAGAATTCGATTAAGTAATTTGGTTGGCTTGCCTGACAGCAGTGTCCGGCGCCATAACGACCCTTAGTGGATTTTGGACCGTGACACACACACACACACACACACACACACACATATATATATATATATATATATATTTAAAAGATATACATCTATGGTATGTTGTATATGCATTTCTTATAAATTAATACCATTATACATTGTATATATTATATGCACNTGGTATCAGAGCACTAGGTTCCCTTAGGTCTCACGAGTCATGAGCAAGTCTAGTAGAGTCTCGCGAATCGGTACGGAGACGTCTGTACTTATCCTCGGGAGGCTGCAGGGCTGTTAGGAGTACTTCCCTTCTTGATTCCTCATCGTGCGATTTGATTCCTGTGAGGCTTATGCCTTTGTTTCCTTCCTACTCAATCTTACGCGACGCGAACCGCTTGTTATAAATCGAGAATTGAAGAACCGTAATGGTACTACAGATGTGATATGGGATGTTTCTCCCGGTATAGCTGATCGGATTATTATCGTCGCTTTGTAGAAGGATATTTTATTGTTTCAGCCCAGAGCGGTACTTCTGAGGGCTCTGGGGCTAGACACAAGTTGCCATGATGCTTATGAACGATTGTTCCGCAGTAGTGATATGATGGTAGGATGTTTGCCCACGTGTCGGGGCAGTGAATGACTTGAAGGGAAGTTTACTTAGTGCGTGATTCAGAGATTCAGTATTTTACTTCCGGCGAGGGAAAGGCAATCGGCCTAAGAATGTGCAGATTTGCGATGATGGAGTAACGAGGCTTGGTATTAGTAAGCGTGGAGGAATTTTCATCTGTGATGAGGTGTCATTGTCCTTGATGAATGTACTAAGCTCGCCGGTGTTACGATCTTCTACAATTCGCCTTTGGGGTAGGATATTGCGGGTTAGTATTGAAGAAGCGACTGTTAGATATCGCGAGGCAAGGCGGTTCAGGGTTGAATCGGCATTTCTAATGTTGATAGCTCGAGAGAGATGTCCGGAAAAAATAAAATTAAAGTTAGTAGCGATTTGTGGATTCAAGTATTATGAAGATATATTTTATTAAGGCAACAACTGAGTAGCAAAGGATGAGGAAAGATGTGTGGAAAGTGTCAGATGACGGCTAAAAACTTCTAGAAGGCCGAGTATAAGGGGTCAAGGGCCGAGCTGTTGATTAAAAGGATGAGTTCCGCCAAAGTGGGAGAGTGGCGGAGTTGCATATGGGCATTGTGGTAGGATGACTATGCACCTTGATAAGAGTTTGGAGTGATTTGGGGAAATTTTTGGTGATTGGTGATTTGGGCCTACGAATTAAATTTGAAGTATGGGCTGTTATGCAACAGCAGATTTGATATAACGGAAAGGAGCTTCTTGAATGAAGAAGGATGAAAATAACTTTGAATTTGGAAGATGCTATCGCACGTTTAATGGATGTCCACGAAGGGTGAATGGACTTGTGCAGCTGGAGAGTGAGCTCGGACTCTGGACGAGTTATTGATGTCGTAGTGATTGTACCCCGTGTAGCAGCGCTGGAAGATGTCGGGAGTGATTTCTACAGGTAGTTCATCCCTGTGAGCAGGTTAGCAATCGCGTGGTTGGCGAGCTTCTGCGAAGAATTCTATTGGTTATACAGCGAAGGGATCGGTCATGCGAATATTGTTGATGATTCTGAGTATAAAAAGGGGGTTTCTATAGTAAGATATCGAGCATGTTGGCAGTTGATTGCGCAATGTTATGTCAATAGGAGATTAAGAATCCTGGTAAATTCCAGAGTTGTGTAATTGTGGCTTCGAGCTAAGTGGGAGAGTCCCACCGCCTATGATGGGGTTGCATGGTTAACTACTTGCGAGGTTTCTAGTTATTAGCATATTGATGGGCTATTTCAGCAACGGGAAAAGACCATAAGTGGTAATTTGAGCAGAGGAATTATTAAAGGTGGGCTATCGTTGGCCTTATTGGCCCATGTTCAAACTTGGGGAAGAATTCAAGATTGTGTTTGTAAAGATGCGGGTTCCAAGGGAAGGGATTCTGCCAGGTGCATCACCAATGGGGTATTCATGTGCTAGAAGATTTATGGAATTGCTTATATTCGGGGCCAAGTCAGAGCGGGTGGCTCTCAACAACGGTCCTAGTGAATTCAAAAGATAAAGTGTGATGCCTAATGATTTCGAGCCTATAAATACGGTTTAGAATCGAGCTTGATAGCAGCCTATGAGAAGAGGCACAGAGTGTTCTATGATGTTTTGACTTGCAGTGTAGAACTTGAAAGGAAAATAAGAAGAGATTTCGGATTCGTAATAGGATTAGCAGAATGGGCATATCAGTTGAGGGTGTGAATATGCGCGCAAGGAAGGTATGAAGTGGTTCGTGGGATTCGGGACAGCATGGTCTCGTGATTCAAGGTCACTCGAGATGAGTGCAGATGGAGTATGTTATGTGTTGGATGGAGTCAGTATTATCTCTAAGGCAGCCAAGGATAAATGGGAAGAAGGTAGACTGATTAGCCATAGTTGAATTTGGCATATTGGTGTTAGTGATCAGTTCCTTCAGCGTGATCAAGTTATGCAAGTGGTTTGTGATGGTATGTGTGAGGCCTGTCGGCCGCCGTAATTGATTTTATTCAGAGGTATTCCACTGTTATGGCATGTTGCGTATAGGCGGACCTTGGAAGGGTTATGGTGGGGTTAGACCACTACTTAGAGATTTGTATATTCTATGGTCATGAGAATTCACCTGTGTGCTGCTATGGTTCTCCCGAAGTGAGTTATGTTGAAAGTTTTATATGATGAAGTGTTAACCTAATAGTGGTTCTGAATCTATGATGGAAAGCGTGTTCTATCATATGTTGGCATGTTAGGTGCAATGAGTGGTATGGAATTTGAAGTGGAGATCAAGGTAACAGTTCGGTGTGGACAAGGATGTCACGAGCTTAGACGAGCAGGAAAGGAGTTTCGATGTTTAAGGTAAGTTGGTATTGTCTTCAGCGTCACCTGAGATCGGTGTTTTGTGAAAAAGGATTTGCATCCTGGTTAGTGATTCTTGATCGCTTTTCAGCGTTAGTGCGACCGGTGATTTGGAGGTAAGACCCAGTTATTTGTTATGGTAGGTTGTGGGAGTGTGTCCCACAGGAAGATTGTATAAATGTGGCATGTAGTCACTTGATTGATTAAAGATTTAAACCAAGTATGAAGGTTGTAGTGATTTCATTAAATTGAGAATTGATGCCTGGAGGGCACTCGGATTCTGAGTTGTGGACTGTGGATGAGTACTCCGGTTATGACGGTTGTTCTTGTGTGTTATAAGAAGGGGGAAGTTAGTATGGACCTTTGAAAGGTTATTGGCCTAGTTTGATACGATCAGGATCGACTTGAGGTCGGTGGATGGATTTAAGCGTGAATATGGGCCCTATGTCAGGCCAGTTGTGTTCANAAGTTGATCAGAAAATATTATTGTGGTCCGGTGAGTAAAATGATGCAAGGTGTGAATTCAGCAAAGTTATGCAGTCATGTTTGGGTACAGCGTGTAGTGATTGATATGGTGATCGTATGTTGGAAACAGGTCGGGCATAGAATTTCGGATGTTGGAATTGCGCTCTAAGGCTTATTTGCTTGAATAAAAGGGAATATCTTCAGAATTGATCGAGCTGATGTGCTCAACTGAGTTGTGGTGGCACGGGAAGGTGCATGAGAAGTTAAACAGTGATTTCAGACTACATCAGTGTAGTTTTCAGCACGTTCGAGGACGAACGTATGTTTAAGTGGGAGAGAATGTAACGACCCGATCGGTCGTTTTGAGCTCTGGCACATCGTTCAGCAGTCTGAGGCCATGAATAGCTTCATTTCAGGTATTATGACTTGTACGCGTGGTCGGAATTAAGTTTCGGGAAGTTCAGAGTTGATTTGGAAAGAGAATTCTCATTTCGGAAGCTTAAAGTTGAAAGAATTAACTAAGATTGGATTTTTAAGTAAACGACCTCGGAATTGGGATCTAAAGGTTCCAGCAGGTTCGTATGATGATTTCGGACTTGGACGTATTCCCGGATCGGGTCTTGGATGACCCGGGAGCGTTTTGGCGCCTATTGTGGAAGTTAGCATTTTGGAAGAAATTTCATAAGTTTGGCTTGAAGTGCATTTCAGTGTTATCGATGTCCATTTGGGATTCCGAGTCTGTGAATAGCTCCGTATGGTGATTCTGGAGTCGGGAGCGCGATCGAAAGTGGTTTCGGAGGTCCGTAGGTCATTTTGGAGTCATTTGGCTAAAGATAGAAATTTGAAGGTTTTTGAGAAGTTTGACCAGAAGTGGACTTTTTGATATCGGGGTCGGAATCCGATTCCGAAAGTTGGAGTAGGTCCGTAATGTCGAATATGACTTGTGTGCAAAATTTGAGGGCAATCGGACGTGATTTGATAGGTTTAAGCATCGAAAGTAGAAGTTGGAAGTTCTAAAGTTCATAAAGCTTGGATTGGGGGTTGATTCATGAGTTTAGCGTTGTTTGATGTGATTTGAGGCCTTGAGTAAGTCCGTAATGTGTTTTGGGACTGGTTGGTGTGATTGGTCGGGGTCCCGGGGGCCTCGGGTGTGTTTCGGGTTGCATCTCGCTCTTATTTGATGTTTCAACATCGTTTCTATGGACATAAAAGGGTAACATATTAAGAAAATGAGCTCCAAATTAAGTTTTTATTGTACCATTAGATCCGTATCGTAATTACGGAGCCATATCAAAAAGAATCATCGAATTTGGACATCGTATGAGGAAGTTATGCTCATTTCCGTGTCGAGAAAAGTGCTGATTGCTGTCATAACCGCAGAAGCGGAAAATTTCTGCAGAAGCGGAAAATTTCCGCAGAAGCGGAAATTTTTCCGCAGAAGCGAAAACTGCTAGAGGCAGAGAGATTTCTTTAAAAATCGAAGTTTGGCTCATTTTCACTTCATTTCTTCCATGGGAGCCGATTTTGGAGCAACTTTGGAGTGTCATTTCCATCACCAAGCATGAGGTAAGTGACTTCTACTAGTTTTGAGTATATACAAGGTTTATGTATTGATTTGGACATGGAAAATTGTAGAAAACTTGGGGTTTGAGAGAAAACCTAGAAAATTAGTATTCTTGAATTTTGACCATGATTTTGGGTATGGAATTTAGAGAAAATCATATATTTGAGTTCGTGAGGTCATGGGTAATCTTTATCTTCTAAATTTCGGATTTCGGGCACGTGAGCTCTAGGGCATTTTTGTCAACTTTTCAATCGGGGTTAGGAATTGTTATAAATTGGATTATAACGAGTACCTTAGCATATATTAATGGATTTACATAATTATTGGCTAGTTTTGGAGCGTTGTGCATCGATTTGAGTCTTCGGAAGGGCGTGGAATGTCGGTTATGGACCTTCGGAGCGAGGTGAGTCTCCTTTCTAACCTTGTTAGAGGAAATTGTCCCCATAGGTGAAATAATTGATTATGTGCTCCTATTTGTGGGGGCTACGTACGCACGAGGTGACGAGAGTCCGTGCGTAGCTACTATTATGCTATTTTTCGGGTAGTTAGGACCCAAAAGCATGCTATACTTGGATTATTTACGAACCTATTGATAGCTTGAATTGCTTAAATCACATCGAATTAGTAAACGAATTTCTAAACAAATAAAACTTGATTTTCTTAAATGGTTAAAAGAGGATTTGTTTTCATTGGATAATTACTCCGTGTGGACTTCTTGATTGACTGTCTGTGTGTTTATTTATGGAACGCGCCGAACGCCTCGGCAGATTAAATAGATGCATCTATAGGCGCGCCGTCGACCCTCGGCAAGTGCACAGTTTATTTCTGTTGGATCGGGCCGTCGCCTCGGCATAATATGCGCATGCTTGCATTGCTTATCCTGAAACTTAATGAAGTTGATATTGCCTTTTTGGCCCGCTATAAACTAATAAAGATAACGAAAAGTAAATCTTGGAATTTCCTTATTATTTCAAAAGGTGTTACCTGTTTTCTTGCTCTATGGGTTATAATTGCTAGATAAATCCATGTTTTCCTCACATCTTCACCATATTATTATTGGACCACTAGTAAGTGTCGAAGTTGACCATCTCGTCTCTACTTCTTCGAGATTAGACGGGATACTCATTGAGTACACATTGTTTTCGTACTCATACTACACTTCTGTGCATTTTTGTTGCACAGGTATATGTAACTCTAGTGGCCTACTGGGCGTAGCAGCATGGTGGATACGGAGACTTAGGTGAGCTGCACTTCTCGAGGCGACCCGCAGTCAGCAGAGTCTCTTTCAATTATCTGTACTTATTTTCTGTCCAATATTGTGTTCCGGACAGTTGTTGTACTTTATTTGATTTTTCTTAGAAATTGCTCATGCACTTGTGACACCGGGTTCTGGGATGGTTTAAAGTATTGTGTATTAACTGCTTATCATTTAAATTTGATTTGAGACAATTATCTTTTAAATTGCTAAATTTGAAGGAAAATCCTAGATTTCAAAAGTATTAAAACGATAATTTGATTAAGTAATTTGGTTGGCTTGCCTGACAGCAATGTCCGGCGCCATCACGACCCTTAGTGGAGTTTGGGCCGTGACAACATGGTATCAGAGCACTAGGTTCCCTTAGGTCTCACGAGTCATGAGCAAGTCTAGTAGAGTCTCGCGGATCGGTACGGAGACGTCTGTGCTTATCCTCGGGAGGCTGCAGGGCTGTTAGGAGTACTTCCCTTCTTGATTCCTCATCGTGCGATTTGATTCCTGTGAGGCTTATGCCTTTGTTTCCTTCCTACTCAATCTTACGCGATGCGAACCGCTTATTATAAATCGAGAATTGAAGAACCGTAATGGTACTACGGATGTGATACAGGATGTTTCTCCCGGTATAGCTGATCGGATTATTATCGTCGCTTTGTAGAAGGATATTTTATTGTTTCAGCCCAGTAGCGGTACTTCTGAGGGCTCTGGGGCTAGACACAAGTTGCCATGATGCTTATGAACGATGTAGGATGTTTGCCCACGTGTCGGGGCAGTGAATGACTTGAAGGGAAGTTTACTTAGTGCGTGATTCAGAGATTCAGTATTTTACTTCCGGCGGGGGAAAGGCAATCGGACTAAGAATGTGCAGATTTGTGATGATGGAGTAACGAGGCTTGGTATTAGTAAGCGTGGAGGAATTCTCATCTATGCTGAGGTGTCATTGTCCTTGATGAATGTACTAAGCTCGCCGGTTTTACGATCTTCTACAATTCGCCTTTGGGGCAGGATATTGCAGGTTAGTATTGAAGAAGAGACTGTTAGATATCGTGAGGCAAGGTGGTTCAGGGTTGAATCGGCATTTCTAATATTGGCAGCTCGAAAGAGTGATCTCCGAAAAAAAAAATTAAAGTTAGTAGCGATTTGTGGATTCAAGTGTTATGAAGATAGATTTTATTAAGGCAACAACTGAGTAGCAAAGGACGAGGAAAGATGTGTGGAAAGCGTCAGACGACGGCTAATAATTTCTAAAAGATCGAGTATAAGGGGTCAAGGGCCGAGTAGTCGATTAAAAGGATGAGTTCCGCCAAAGTGGGAGAGTGGCAGAGTTGCATATGGGCATTGTGGTAGGATGACTATGCACCTTGATAAGAGTTTGGAGTGATTTGGGGAAATTTTTGGTGATTGGTGATTTGGGCCTACGAATTAAATTTGAAGTATGGGCTGTTATGCAACAGGAGATTTGATATAACGGAAAGGAGCTGCTTGAATGAAGAAGGATAAAAATAACTTTGAAGTTGGAAGATGCTGTCGCACGTTTAATGGATGTCCACGAGGGGTGAATGGACTTGTGCAGCTGGAGAGTCAGCTCGAACTCTGGACGAGTTATTGATGTCGTAGTGATTGTACCCCGTGTAGCAGCGCTGGAAGATGTCGGGAGTGATTTCTACAGGTAGTTCATCCCTGTGAGCAGGTTAGCGATCGCGTGGTTGGCGAGCTTCTGCGAAGAATTTGCGAAGGGATCGGTCGTGCGAATGTTGTTGATGATTCTGAGTATAAAAAGGGGGTTTCTATAGTAAGATATCGAGCATGTTGGCAGTTGATTGCGCAAGGTTATGTCAATAGGAGATTAAGAATCCTGGTAAATTCCAGAGTTGTGTAATAGTGGCTTCGAGCTAAGTGGGAGAGTCCCACCGCCTATGATGGGGTTGCATGGTTAACTACTTGCGAGGTTTCTGGTTATTAGCATATTGATGGGTTATTTCAGCAACGGCAAAAGACCATAAGTGGTAACTTGAGCAGAGGAATTATTAAAGGTGGGCTATCGTTGGCCTTATTAGCCCATGTTCAGACTTGGGGAAGGATTCAAGATTGTGTTTGTAAAGATGCGGGTTCCAAGGGAAAGGATTCTGCCAGGTGCATCACCAATGGGGTATTCATGTGCTAGAAGATTTATGGAATTGATTATATTCGGGGCCAAGTCAGAGCGGGTGGCTCTCAACAACGGTCATAGTGAATTCAAAAGATAAAGTGTGATGCCTAATGATTTCGAGCCTATAGATACGGTTTAGAATCGAGCTTGATAGCAGCCTATGAGAAGAGGCACAGAGTGTTCTATGATGTTTTGACTTGCAGTGTAGAACTTGAGAGGAAAATGAGAAGAGATTTCGGATTCGTAATAGGATTAGCAGAATGGGCATATCAGTTGAGGGTGCGAATATGCGCGCAAGGAAGGTATGAAGTGGTTCATGGGATTCGGGACAACATGGTCTCGTGATTCAAGGTCACTCGAGATGAGTGCAGATGGAGTATGTTATGTGTTGGATGGAGTTAGTATTATCTCTAAGGCAGTCAAGGATAAATTGGAAGAAGGTAGATTGATTAGCCATAGTTGAATTTGGCATATTGGTGTTAGTGATCAGTTCCTTCAGCGTGATTAAGTTATGCAAGTGATTTGTGATAGTACGTGTGAGGCCTGTCGGCCGCCGTAATTGATTTTATTCAGAGGTATTCCACTGTTATGGCCTGCTGCGTATAGGCGGACCTTGGAAGGGTTATGGTGGGGTTAGACCACTACTTAGAGATTTGTATAGTCTACGGTCATGAGAATTCACCTGTGTGCTGCTATGGTTCTCCCGAAGTGAGTTAAGTGGAAAGTTTTATATGATGAAGTGTTAACCTAATAGTGGTTCCGAATCTATGATGGAAAGCGTGTTCTATCGTATGTTGGCATGTTAGGTGCAGTGAGTGGTATGGAATTTGAAGTGGAGATCAAGGTAACAGTTCGGTGTGGACAAGGATGTCACGAGCTCAGACGAGCAGGAAAGGAGTTTCGATGTTTAAGGTAAGTTGGTATTGTCTTCAGCGTCACCTGAGATCGGTGTTTTGTGAAAAAGGCGTTGCATCCTGGTTAATGATTCTTGATCGCTTTTCAGCGTTAGTGCGACCGGTGGTTTAGAGGTAAGACCCAGTTATTTGTTATGGTAGGTTGTGGGAGTGTGTCCCACAGGAAGATTGTATAAATGTGGCATGTAGTCACTTGATTGATTAAAGATTTAAACCAAGTATGAAGGTTGTGATGATATCATTGATTCGAGAATAGATGCCTGGAGGGCACTCAGTTTATTGGGTTGTGGACTGCGGAGGATTTCTCCTGTTGTGATAGTTGTTCTTGTGTGTTATGAGAAAAGGGAAGTTAGTATGGACCTTTGAAGGGTTGTTAGCCTAGTTCAGTGCGATCAGAATCGGCTTGAGGTCGGTGGGTGGATTTATATGTGAACAGGGGCTTTATATCAGGCCAGATGTGTTCATCTCAGCAATACGCTCCTTAAGGAAGGGAGTCAGGGTGTTATTTCGTTGTCAGCTATTTCATGTAATGATGTATTGCGTCGTGCGAGTTGTGAGACGGCTTGGTGAATTTCTTATGTGTTGAGGATCCGCGTAGAGATGATGTTATATGAGCAGGATGGCTTTTGAGATTTCAAATCGTATATCGCACCTCAGTTGTGCTTGAGTTTTGTGGCTTCTGGCACTATATGTCTCCCCAGGGATGGAATTATGCACTTAGTGTGCTTGTGACCAATGTTCAGTATATTATTGAAATAAGCAATCTAGCTCGGTGCGTATCTCCTTATGCGAGTTTTATGGGTGGATCGGGTGGCATGCCGCCATGGTTATGTTGTTCGGATCGGGTTGCGCGCCGCAACGTGTGAAGCTGAGTACAGTTCCCCATATCTATTTTTATGTGTCTTATTTCCTATTTTACGAGGAAAGCTTATATTAGCTGTGTGCCCGCGTCGCATGTATGATTCGCGAGCGGGGTATTTGTTTAATTATGTCTACCACGTCGCATGTATGATTCGCGAGCGGGGTAATTGGATTCATTTTCAGAGTTCGTTTTCATTGTACCGCGTTTGAATTGGTAGCCTATTGGCACATGGTGGCGTCATATGAGACTTTTGATTATGTCCGGGGTGGATTACTGCCTGAGTAGTTCGTACTGGGTGAGACGAGATCATTGAATTCGAAATCAGTGTAATCTGAGTATATGAAGTATATTAAGGAACTAAGACCATTATTAGGTTCAGAATGAGGTGAGGGTTCTTGTCAGGAGTAAAGACCCAATGATTTGTGGATTCAGCAATTGGTCATGAAATTCTACGCCTATCTTCCGTTGTGGCGGTATTGTAAGAGTTAGAGTAAGACCTGTGTATGTCATGGGGTGCAATGGGAGCATCAGATTCGTGGAATTTTGACTAAGTTGATCAGAAAATATTATTGTGGTCCTGTGAGTAAAGTGATGCAAGGTGTGAATCCAGCAAAGTTATACAGTCATGTTTGGGTACAACGTGTAGTGATTGATATGGTGATCGTACGTTGGAAACAGTCCTGGCATAGAATTCCGGATGTTGGAATTGGGCTCTAAGGCTTACTTGCTTAAATAAAAGGAAATATCTTCAGAATTGATCGAGCTAATGTGCTCAACTGAGTTATGGTAGCACGGGAAAGTGTAGGAGGTGTTAGACAGTGATTTCAGACTACTTCAGCTTAGTTCTCAGCACGTTCGAGGACGAACGTACGTTTAAGTGGGAGAGAATGTAACGACCCGACCGGTCGTTTTGAGCTCTAGCACGTCGTTCAGCAGTCTGAGGCCATGAGCAGCTTCATTTCAGGTATTAAGACTTGTACGCGTGGTTGGAACTGAATTTCGGGAAGTTCAGAGTTGATTTGGAAAGAGAATTCTCATTTCGGAAGCTTAAAGTTGAAAGAATTAACTAAGATTGGATTTTTGGGTAAACGACCTCGGAATCGGGATCTGAAGGTTCCAGCAGGTTCGTATGATGATTTCGGACTTGGGCATATGCCCGGTTCGGGTTTTGGATAACCCGGGAGCGTTTTGGCGCCTATTGTGGAAGTTAGCATTTTTTGAAGAAATTTCATAAGTTTGGCTTGAAGTGCATTTCAGTGTTATCGATGTCCTTTTGGGACTCCAAGTCTGTGAATAGCTCCGTATGGTGATTCTGAAGTTGGGAGCGCGATCGAAAGTGAATTCGGAGGTCCGTAGGTCATTTTGGAGTCATTTGGCTAAAGTTAGAAATTTGAAGGTTTTTGAGAAGTTTGACCGGAAGTGGACTTTTTGATATTGGGGTCGGAATCCGATTTCGGGAGTTGCAGTAGGTCTGTAATGTCGAATATGACTTGTGTGCAAAATTTGAAGTCAATCGGACGTGATTTGATAGGTTTAAACGTCGAAAGTAGAAGTTTGAAGTTCTAAAGTTCACAAAGCTTGGATTGGAGGTCGATTCATGATTCTAGCGTTGTTTGATGTGACTTGAGGCCTCGAGCAAGTCCGTAATGTGTTTTGGGACTAGTTTGTACGATTGGTCGGGGTCCCGGGGGCCTCGGGTGGATTCCGGGTGGTTAACGGATCGAATTTGGGGTAAAAGCTGCTGCTGTTTTGCTGGTATCTGGTTTCCTTCTTCGCGAACACGAAGGGAGTCCCGCGTTCGCGAAGAGGAATATGGAAGGCTGCTGGTTTTAGCCTTCGTGAACGCGAGGTGGAGGACGCGAACACGAAGGAGTCGAGTTGGTTACTACGCGAACGCGAGGAGGAGATCGCGAACGCGTAGAAGGAAAAGTTGGGCCTGAGTCTGTGGTCTACGCGAACGCGAGGCCTGGAACGCGAATGCGTAGGGTTCGGGGAGCTGGCCTTCGCGAACGCGGGCTTTGGGTCGCGAACGCGGTGAAGAGTTTTTGGGGCTGAAGCAGGTTGTGCTTCGCGAACGCGAGGGCTTTTCCGCGTTCGCGAAGAAGGGCAGTGCTGGCCAGTGACTTGTTTTAAGACGGGATTATGCCCATTTCTTTCATTTTTCTCTTGGCTTGGGCGATTCTTGGAGGATTTCAAGAGGGAGTTTCGTCACTCTATGGCAAGGTAAGTTATCCTCACTTATTAGAAGTTAAATACATCGATTATATATGGATTTTAACATGGAAATGAGTGGAAATTTGGGGTTTTGAGGAAGACCTAGAAACTTGATATTTTTGAATTTTGACCATGATTTTGGATATGAAATTGAGAGAAAATTATATATTTGAGTTCGTGAGTTTACGGGTAAAGTTTATCTTCAAAAACTTTCGGAACCCGGGCATGTGGGCCCAAGGGCATTTTTGTCAACTTTTCGATCGGGGTTGGGAATTGCTATAAATTGGATTGTAATGAGTAATTAAGTATATATTAATGGATTTGTATAATCATTGGCCAGTTTTGGAGCGTTGTGTGTCGATTCGAGTCTTCGGAAGGGCGTGGAATGTCGGTTATGGATCTTCGGAGCGAGGTGAGTCTCCTTTCTAACCTTGTAAGAGGGAATTGTCCCCATTGGTAAAATAATTGGTTATGTGCTCCTATTTGTGGGGGCTACGTGCGCACGAGGTGACGAGAGTCCGTGCGTAGCTACTATTATGCTATTGTCCGGGTAGTTAGGACCCAAAGGCATGCTATACTTGGATCATTTACGAACCTATTGATAGCTTGAATTGCTTAAATCACATCGAATTAGTAAACGAATTTCTAAATAGATAAAACTTCATTTTTCTTATATGGTTAAAAGAGGATCTGTTTTCATTGGATAATTACTCCGTGTGGACTTCTTGATTGACTGTCTGTGTGTTTATTTATGGAACGGGCCGAACGCCTCGGCAGATTAAATAGATGCATCTATAGGCGCGCCGTCGACCCTTGGCAAGTGCACAGTTTATTTCTGTTGGATCGGGCTGTCGCCTCGGCATAATATGTGCATGCTTGCATTGCTTATCCTGAAACTTATTGAAGTTGATATTG
>NW_017672655.1:67432-107001 GCF_001879085.1 Nicotiana attenuata
AGAGCAGTCATGCTTTTTCTCAATCTTTACTATCTTGAACGGTGTAGAATCTTTAATTCTGAAAGCACGCACACACCAACAACACCTATCATCATTGCATTTCAACGAATATCTTGTTGAGCTTGATCTAACAACCTTGAATTCAAAATGTCCTTTAATTGCTATATTGAAATAACAGTTAATTATACTCTTCTTCTTGTCAAATACTGATCCAACTTTTATTTCTTCCAACGAAGCATTTCTCTTAATATCGTAGTTGGGGATTCTTTTTGTTTCAAATTTGATCTTCGTCTAGTTAGTTGATTAGAGGTTTTTTCAGCAACTTCTTCGAATACCGGTGCACTCTCTAAGACTTGAATACCCAAAGCTTGTTCGTTGTCAATCTCTATAATGCTTTGTCCTTCTACTTGAATAGAATCAAATGTTTGAAGCACCTCTTCAGTTATTGGTTGAGCTTCAACCATATCTATTTTCATTATCTGTTGGCATTTGTCTTGATTGTCATGTTGAGTTTCTCTGTTGACCTGTGTTTGAAGCACCTCTTCAGTTATTGCTTGAGCTTCAACCATATCTATTTCCATAATCTGTTGGCATTTGTTTTGATTGTCATGTTGAGTTTCTGTGTTGACATGTTCATTGCTTGTTGATCCAAAAACTCTTTCCGAAATATCAACAATGAAAAGACAGCCCTTGAAGAGTGAATGAGTTTTTAGTAACTCTATACATGTGTGAAGATCTAAATCTTTGGATACAAGCATTCCTTTGCTTGTTCCAAGGTTAATATCAAACCATATCATTGCTTCAAACTTGTGTCTATCCAATTCAATAACCTCAAAGATCTGTTTAATGAAATCTTCAAACCGAATTGACTCAGGTACTAGAACAAGCTTTGTTTGATGATCAAGATATTTATAGTCTTCAGTCCATCTACCATTAAAAGCAACTATAATGCATATTATTTCCATCCTGCAAGTCAAGAGAATGGAAAACTTAGGACATATTTTATAAAGCAATCCTTGTATAATTAAGAACAGGTACTGTAAGTTCAAGACCAAGTTAAGGATCAAGTGTCCTTAACATTTGAACTTGGAATTCAAAGTTAAGGACTGCCTATCCTTAACTTTTCAACCTGTAATTCAAACTTAAGGACTTCCTGTCCTTAACTTTTGAACTTGGAATTCAAACTTAAGGACTGCTTGTCCTTAACTTTTGAACCTTCAAGTCAAACTTAAGGACTCATGCCCTTAACTTTTCAACCTGTAATTCAAACTTAAGGACTTCCTGTCCTTAACTTTGAACCTGCAAGTAAAACTTAAGGACTTCATGTCCTTAACTTTTGAACTTATAATTCAAACTTAAGGACTGCCCGTCCATAACTTTTTAACCAGCAAGTCAAACTTAAGGACTGTTGTCCTTAACTTTTGAACTTAAAACTCAAAGTTAAGGACAAACAGTCCTTAAGTTTTAAACTTGAAACTATAAGTTAAGGACTTCCTGTCCTTAACTTTTAATCTTTGAAATCAAAGGTAAGGACAGGAGTCCTTAAGTTTTCAACTTTGAACTATAAGTTAAGGACTTCCTGTCCATAACTTTTTAACCAGCAAGTCAAACTTAAGGACTGTTGTCCTTAACTTTTAACTTAAAACTCAAAGTTAAGGAAAGACAGTCCTTAAGTTTTAAACTTGAAACTATAAGTTAAGAACTTCCTGTCCTTAACTTTTAATCTTGAAAAGAAAGTTAAGGACAGACTGTCCTTAAGTTTTGAAATTGCAAGTCGAACTTACGGACTCCTGTCCTTAACTTTTAATCTTTGAACTCAAAAGAAACAAAAACAAGGTAAGAAGAAAGAAATTTTGAAAATTCAGACATCTGCTCAAATAAGAATAATCTAAATGAATCCAATTTATAGTAAAAACTTAAAAGAGTCGATAAACATAAGTGGATATATCTACTCTTCTCTATGCTTTCTTGAAAATGGATGGAGAGCCGGGGAATATATACAAGATGTTCTATTATGACCAATTCTTCTGCAACGACCACATTTGAATGTTATTTTTGATGACTCGGTAGCAGGAATATGCCTTTTCTTTTGCCTTCTACCTGGTGGCACTTTGAAATCTGGAGGTTTAACAATTTGTGACTTAACACTCTCTGGTACAATCCAAGAATCATTATGTCCTACAGGATGTATTTGTCTTTCATATGTTTTCAGCCAAGATTCCTTTATACCAGTGCGAACAAAAGTTGGACTTCTTGATGTTTCTCTTCTCGATAGCTGCAATTGCATGTATGCACGTAATTCATCAAACTGAAACTGAAAATAATCACATGTTCTTTTGTTTAAGTCCACCAAGAAAGTTATTCCTTCATCTTCAACTCTAGAACGCCATGAATCAACAGGGAAGACCTTCAATGTTGAAAAATTATAAGTTAGTACATTATGTTAAATAATATTAAAATCATAAGATAAACATAGAACATAATACTTACATTCAAAGTAAATGCTAAATCTATTCTTTTCTTCAATTCCTCCTCTACCCAACAAGAAACATCATAAAATGTTCCTTCTGCTTTATTTCTTCTTTCATAAAACCAATGTTGTAGCTTCACTTGAATGAAATCCATCATTCTTAATATAGGCAGCTCCCTTGCTTCTAATAGGACAGAATTTACTGACTCAACTATGCTTGTTGTGAGCATGTCATATCTTCGTCGTGGACTACAGAACGTGCCATCTTCTGGTGGTCTTCCATCAAGTGCCATAGTCTTCTTATCTACATTTTGCTATATCTAACATGTATAGGTCAAATTCTTTGCGCCTGTATACTCTTGCAGCACTTTTGGAAAAGTTTTATGACCTCACTTTTCACCTTCCTTCGCTTTAGGTTCTGCTCCAAATGATAGATGCAAATCCCATGATGGCTTTCAGGATATACCTTTGCAATGCCATTTGCAATAGCTTGATGCCTGTCTGATAAAAAAATTAAATTCTCACGGCTCGCAATTACATTGCGAAGCTTACTAAAGTGCCACTCATAGGAATTGTTATTTTCAGATTCTGCTATTCCAAAGGCTAGTGGGAAAATTTGGTTATTTGCATCCTTTGAAACTGAAATCATTAAAACACCACGAAATTTTGACTTCAAAAAAGTTGCATCAACAGCAATCACTGGTCTACAATGATTCCAACCAGCTATTGATGATCCATATGCATAAAACATATAAANGTCCTTAACTTTTGAACCTTCAAGTCAAACTTAAGGACTCATGCCCTTAACTTTTCAACCTGTAATTCAAACTTAAGGACTTCCTGTCCTTAACTTTTGAACCTGACAAGTAAACTTAAGGACTTCATGTCCTTAACTTTGAACTTGTAATTCAAACTTAAGGACTTCCTGTCCTTAACTTTGAACCTGCAAGTAAACTTAAGGACTTCCTATCCTTAACTTTTGAACCTGCAAGTCAAACTTAAGGACTCATGTCCTTAACTTTTCAATCTGTAATTCAAACTTAAGGACAGGTTTTAACTAATAAGTGTAAGTTAAGGACCAAATGTCCTTAACTTTTTCAATTTGAAACTCAAACTTCAGGACTTAGTGTCCTTTACTTTTTCAAAACAATTTGCAAAACTATGACAGTATGTCCTTAATATACAGAAGAACAGCAACAAAGTTAAGGACATTGTGTCCTTAACTTTTTCAATTCAATTTGCAAAATGAGGACACTATGTCCTTAATATTATGTGCTCAATTTTTATAGAATTATCATAGGAGGCGATGTCCTTAACTTTATTAATCCAGAAATTCAAAAAAAAATCAAATTTCTACTTACTGTCTAAAAATCAATAGAAATCGGAAAGAGTATAACTATGTCGAAATAAAAATTAATAGAAACACATAAAACTATAACTTACTGTAAATCTATGTCGATTTTTGGATGAGAATGTTGAATTTTTGAAATCGGAAGAGAATTTTCTTCAATTTCGACGATCACAGTGAAGTGCTGCTGCGTTGCTGCTGCTGCTCGTTAATGTTAGCGTAGGTATAAGTTATAGCAGAAGGGTATTTTCGTCCAGTCAGGTATAAGTTTATTAAACCAGTGGCTAAAGACTAAAGACATTTAAAGCACTAGCTTTAAAATAAAGACAGGTGCTGTTAGTGACTATTTGTGCACATCACCCTCAAAAATGGTATATGAAGGCCTTTTGTGCTAAGCTCCAGATGTAGCCCATTTTATTTTGGCACCAACTATTTACAACATAACCAATTTTGCCACATTTAGCCCTTTACTTATTTTATAGCCATAGCTAATTATTGTCAAAATTAAAAATCTACAGTTATCTATTTTTAGTAAACCATAACAACAGAAAGCTAGAAACTCACTCTAACCATTAAACCAAATAAAACTTCAACCATAAATTCAGTTAACAAAGAAATAATCAAATTAAATGACCAAACATCAATCAAACGAATTTAAAGTTTCATGACATCTATTCATTTATGCAAACAAATAACGAAACAAGCAGATGCAATAACCAGTGAAAAGATGAAAGAACACACCTTTATCGCTGGAATTATAATGGGTACAGTGAAAGAGAAGCTCCAAAACAGTAATCCTCAAGCGAATCGATGAACTTAGAAACTCGAATCGGAATTGGCAACCCCCAACGGACTCAACTCGACTGGGTTGGACTGTGATTTTGGGCTAATTTTTACACTGATTTCGGGTACTTTTCAGGTCTTAAACTGGATGATGAATGTTGGATTTTTCGAAAGAAAAAGGAAGAAAGAATGAGACGAGTAGAAATTCCCTTAGCATAGAAAAGATTTTTTTTTCTCAATTCCCTCCTCCCTTTCTTCTCCATGAGACGAGTAGAAATTCCCTTAGCACAAAAGAGAAATTTTGTTTTTCTCGATTCCCTCCTCCCTTTCCTCTCCCTTTCTTCTCCTTTTTTCTTACATTTTTCTCTTTTATTTATAGACAAGTTCTCGGAATTTTTTATATTTTTTTAAAAAAATTTCACTTCCCATTTTCCTTCTTTTTTTTTAAAGAAAAAAAAATCCCCACCTCCTTTTCTTTTATTTTTTAAATTTCCATCTTCCTTTACTTTTCTATTTTTTTTTTAAATTTCCACTTTCTTTTACTTTTCTTTTAATTTTCACTTTGTTTTACTTTTCTTATTTTTTAATTTCCACTTTCTTTTACTTTTTTTTTATTTCCCACATTCCTTTACTTTTATTTTTATTTTTAATTTCCCATTTTGTATTACTTATTTTTAAATTCCCACCTTCCTTTACTTTTATTTTTTAATTCCCTACTTCCCCTTTTCCTATTTTTTCTATTTCCACCCAAAATTTTATTTATTTATTTTAAAAAAATTATTTTTTTGGGTTTTTAAAAAAAATAAAGATAAAAGCAAAACAATAATAATAATAATAATAATAATAATTGACCTTTTAACTTTTTTTAAAAATTTTTACCCTATAAAAAAAGGTGAAACAAAGCTAAAAATTATAGATTAAACCCCTAAAAATATTTACATAGTAGAGGTGACAAAAATTTAAATATGGTCAAAAATTAGGTGCTCATAGCATGCCCCTCTTTGCTTGAAAATGTGAAGAGTTTTCAAGCGAAGAAAAGATGAGCGACATGACTAATTTTTGGTCATACCATTATATGAAAGGGAAGAGATAAGAGAAAAGAGTGCAACTGAGTCCTGGTTTTGGACAACCTACATATCCCGGGTTATAAGGGAATCAGGCCGTGTGTAGTTCAAGGAAAATGATGGAATGATAAGTTGGATAGTCGAGTGAGCTTCCGTCGAGGCTCCGGCCCGCGGTCTTTTTTATTACATCAAAAATTAAAAGAAAATTACATTAAAGAAAAGGAAAATACAAGATGCTATCTATAAGTCTTCTGAAACTTGATCTTGACTCTTGATTGGTTCTTCATGCAGACTCTGATCTGAAATTGGATGCTTGCTAACTGCAAGTGCTAGTTCATTCTTCTACGGCTTCTTCTAATCAAAATGGTAAATGCAATGCTCGTGGCTTCAATCATGTCTTGAGCAATCCACATCTTTTCATCTACTTCTGTATTTTGGATTCACATCTTTTTCTTTTCTTTATTCTGGACTGAGACTTCTTCTTTTGGTTATCTCGAACTCTGCATCTCGAGGAAAAACCTGCTCAGACACCAAAACAAACAAAGAATAAAAAAAATTTGTCCCAGTTTTCACTTGGAAAATTTTGTGAGTTATTGCAATAAAAATTCTAAACTGCTTCTTTATTAAAAAATAATAAAGTTTCGGGAATGGTGTTCCCTGAAAAGGTCATGATGTTTTTTTATTTTTTTTGAAATAGTGTTTCCTTCATTGTCCAAATGATATCTCTCCTAAAGATTGGTGTACCTTTTGTCGAGAAAATGCAGCTAGGGAATGGTGTACCCTACATTAGCAAACATATCAGGGAGTGGTGTACCCTGCACTTAAGATCAAATCAACTATGGAGTGGTGTACCCTATGTTGGAGATACAACTACGAATTGGTGTACTCTATACCGGTAAAGAGACTAGGGAATGGTCTACCCTATATTGGGAATGATATCAGGGAGTGGTGTACCCTGAATTTAAGATCAAATCAACTAGCGAGTGGTGTACCCTATGTTGGAAAACACAGCTAGGGATCGGTGTACCCTATACTGGCAAGGAGACTAGGGAGTGATGTACCCTATGTCTAAAAATATCATTAACTAAGTGTATTAGCCCCGATCACATATTTATTGCTTCCCCCATATCTTTTTCTACTTATGTGACTTGCCGGGAGGTTGTTGTTGTGGTTTCGAAGTGATTTGTGACATTTAGTCCCTAAAACGGAAGGTTAAATCTTAGGATTTTGACTGTGATTTGAAGATGACTTAGGAATGGAGTTTCATCAGTTCCGTTAGCTCCGTTGGGTGATTATGGACTTAAGAACGTGTCCGGATTGTGAATTGGATGTCTGTAGCAGATTTAAGCTTGAAATGGCAAAAGTCGAAGTTTTGGGAAGTTTGACCGCAAGTAGACTTTTTGATATCTGGGTCAGATTCTGAGTCCGGAAGTTGCAGTAGGTCAGCAATGTTGAATACGACTTATGTGCAAAATTTGAGGTCAATCGGACGTGGTTTGATAGGTTTCGACATCGGTTATAGAAATTTGAAGTTTCAAGTTCATTAAGTTTGGACTGGAGAGTGATTCGGGTTTTTGTTGTTGTTTGATGTGTTTTGAGGGCTCGAATAAGTTTGTAAGGTGTTTTAGGACAGGTATGTATGTTTGGTTAAGGTCTCGGGGGGCCTCGAGTTGATTTCGGGTGGTTAACAGATCAATTTGGACTTGTGAAGAATTGCTGAATTTTATGGTTTCCAGTTGCTGGTTTCCTTCTTCGCGTTCATGCGAGGAGTTCCGCATTCATGAAGAGGAGCTGGAGGCAGGAGGAGAATTGTTCTTCGCATTTGCAAAGTGGGGGCCGCGCTCGTGAAGATTTGTTAGACATCGCGTAGAGGAAGTAGAGCAGCCGGGAACCCAAGGCCTTGTTCTATGCATTCGCGCAGTGGAGATCACGCTCGCGAAGGGGCATTCAGTGGAAGCTACGCGTTCGTTAGAGGACACATGCATTCGCGAAAGAGAGATTTTGGTTAGTGAATTTTTGTTCTACGCAAACACGAGGGTGTGGCCGCGTTCGCGAAGAAGGAATTCCTGGGCAGTATTAAACATTTTAAAATCACCCATTTTTATCAAAACTTGAGATAGAGAGCTCAGATTTGGGCAATATTTTGAGGATTTTCAGTGACATCGATTGAGTAATGATTCTACACTTGATTTTGGTTATAGTCTACTAATCTATCATTAATTCCATCCTTCAACTAAGTTTTTGAGTTTTGATTGGGATTTTGACATCGAAGTTAGATCATTTTTGTACGAGTGGTCTCGTGAGTGAATGGATGTTCATATTTTGTGATTATTACCCGATTTCGAGACGTGGTACCCGATCGACTTTTTGGGGCAATTTTCTAATTTCTTGCTTAAGCCTTGATTTTATTAATTAGATTAGTTTCTTATAGTCATATTTATGGTATGTAATTGCTTTTGTCTAGATTTGAGCCATTCGGAGTTTGATAATCGAGGAAAAGGCATAGTTACCGATTGATTGAGCTTGGTTTGAGGTAAGTGGCTTGCCTAACTTTGTGCGTGGGAACTCCCTTTAGGAATTTGTATTGTTATGATTTGAGCACCGTGTACGTGAGGTGACGAGTGTGTACACGGGCTATTTGTTGTAAAATCCGTTTTTTACTGAATAATAACTTATTTCACCTTAATTGAGTTATACTAGCATGTGTATTTAGCCTAGAATAGCATGTCTACGTGTCTTAATTGCTTATCTGAATTATGTGTAGCATGCTTAGTGGATTCCTGCTTCTTCCTTGACTTGTAGAGTCTAAACTGTAGGATTTCTTGTTGTAACTGTTATTTCCATTGTTTTGAGCTGCGTTTTACTTTGGGACTATGAGACGGTATCCTGGGAGATCCCCTTGCATATTTACTTTGGGACTATGGGACGGTATCCCAGGAGATCCCCCTGCATATTTTCTTTGGGACTACAGGACGGTATCCCGAGAGACCCCCCCTGCACATTTACTTTTGGGACTATGAGACGGTATCTCGGGAGATCCCCTGTTGTTACTCCTTGTTAACCGTGAAAATGGTAATAATAATTAGATTTGATTTTGTGGTTCTAAAAATACGTGATTTATTTTTATGCTAGTTGTTAAGCAATAGATGCTAAGTAAGAGACTAGAAAATAAGGTAAGAGCTTGAAGATAGTATGTTCAACGAACCGAGTGGCTGATAATTGGGGCCTTGAGCTTGGTTATACGGGGCCTCGAGGTCGAACTCGATGCTAAGTTATGGACAGGCGATGAAGGACTAACAGCTTTGAGAGCTTTGATGAAGGCTCTTTATGACCAATAACGAACAATAAATGAAGACCAATTAATAGCACACAATGAATGTAAGCAATAAATGTAAATAATAGAATCAAGGGAGAATGTATTCAAGTTAGAGAGCAGAGAATGTTCTTGTATTCAATGTTATGTGTTGTGTTCCATGTATCTTACACAATGACAAGGATCCCCTTTATATATGAAGGGGACTCCCAACATAGTACATGAGTAATTATTACAATGAAATATAGCTGGCACAGCTATTTACTAGTCTGGTAAAGACTAGTGTTTCTCTTGCAGGTGTTGTCAGTTCTAGTCACGTGCCTTGGGAACTTCCTGCTCTCTCATGATAATGATCGATTTGCACTGCCTCGAGGTCGAACGTTAGGAGCCTTCGGGGTCAAACCTCGAGCCATGCCTCGAGCCTTTGGAGACGCGCTTGCGAAGCGTTGTAACGGCCATAAAATTGGGCCTTCTAATTTTTACCGTATACAGATAGTCCCCGCGTTTCTTAGAGTGAAATGATAAGAAACGATCTCGAACTCTTACCCCTTCGGTGCCTTTATCACGACGGTAGTCTCGCCCTATCAAGTGATTGATATGACAGAATAGGGTGTCCAAAGGTCGTGTCCACACAGCCCTTAATAGCCTTTGAATTAAATTCAGCGGTTGGTTGTCCTCTGGTCCGCTCCAATGTGCGCGTCAGACCTCTACAAATACTTCTTCTTTCGCTCCTTATTTTCCACTGCACCATCAATCCCTCGAAAGAGTTTTTCTTACCTCTCTCTTGCGTTCTCCTCCGAAACACAAATTTCTTTTCCCCTTTAAGACCTTCTAACAATAATGGTGAAAACTTCCACCCCTGTTCCTCAGGAAGGTGTGCCTTATTCTTCCTCGCGCTCGTCTAAGGGTAAGGAAACGATGCCTCCTTGCGTCGGGGAATGTTTTCCAGGAGCCTTTGAAACGACTTCCGATTTCAAGACCAAAAAACCTTCTTCGAGGCCGGGACGATGCGAGCATGTGTCCCAATATATTAGTTTAATAGCAGATGTTAAAAAGGGTGAAGGCCGATTGCTGCTAGGGGGACACAATGCTTGTGGAGATTCCTTCTTGAGGGGAGGATATAACGACGTACAAGGCCGGCATTCTTAGTGTGTATACTTATCCATTCACCCTTGGCCTGGTGGAACCATCATCGCCTTCAATAGACCCTGTAATCCTCGACTTCTGCACACGGTATCAAGTAACCCTTGGCCAAATTCATTCTTCGTTCTGGCGTATTGTTTACATGACCAGATATTATGCGAACATGATTAAGGGGATGCCTTTCACCCTCGACCACCTGGTCAGAATGTATAGTCCTCGACTCTTCCGTGGGGGCCTAATTAAGCTCCACTGTCAGGCCTCGAGGGCCCTTTTTTCTTGTACCGATGAGGTTAGGAACGGAGGGTGGATGTTAGGACCTCGGACCTGATTCCAGTGGAGAGGATGTCGTTCCCCGAAAAGTGGAACATGGAACGTAAGTATATATGCCAATTAAATACTCTCGTGCTTTTCTTTGGATACCTTTTCTTACGAACTGACCTTCCCTGCTGATGCAGCCGTCGCCGTGTACCCTAATGCGGTTAAGAACCTCTCGGGATGGGTCAACCATACATTGAGCGCATTTGGCGCGATCTATCCCAGGCTAGATGGGAAGCCAAGGACCACGGTGAGCCTTACTTTTGCTGTAATTGTATCTCTTAACAGAACTACTACTGGTAGCATCCTCACTCCTTGTGTTTATATTTTGCATTTGTGCAGGTCTGGGGGAGGTCTTCCTGATGAGGGAAGCACAGCTTGGTGAAATGGATACCCCGAGACCCAACAAAGAGAAGAAAAGACGGAGGAAATCGTCAACTGAGCCTTTAAAATCCAAGAAAGCCAAAGTGGGGGAACCTAAGGCTGATTCAGCAGCCTCAACTCCAGGAGTAGTGGGGAGTCCCCAAGTTGAAGGCGGTGAGAAAGATAATTCCTTGATAGCATCCGAGGGAGGGGAAGACCTGATCGCTCCTAATACCGCAGAGATAGTGGCTTCCAAGTCGGAACTTGGTGCTGTCATCGTCCAACCTCGGGCTGAAGAGGCCTTCGAGGACGTATTGGGTAATGCCCTTGAGCCGGTTGGCGGCCGAAATATTCCTTGAGCTGAGGCACATTTGGTAGGTGGTCCGGAGGAACCTAGTTCTAAAGCTCTTCAGAAACAAAAGATGGCTCCGACAGGTCCCGTCGGTGTTATTGACGTGAGCGATCCTCCTCCGGGACCGACTTTACCTCCTAAGGAAACGCAGGATGCCCAGAAAGAAAATCCTTCCGATGTGGGTCTGCCCATCGGAGATAAAGATGCGTTTGAAAGGCCTTTAGCTGCGCCCGAGAAAATCCGTGAGCTTGATGCCTCACTCATTTTCAGTGAGATGGACAAGCTCTGTGAGCAGGTAATTTTTGTAAATTCTGCTTGTCGTCCTGATCCCCGTCTTTCTACTTGCCTCTTTCATGGTTCTAGGCCAGGGCGCTTTATAATCAGACCTTCGCTCGGTTTCAAGCTGAGGTGACCTGCTACGATTGTGAGAAGACTCATCTCGTTGAGCAGGTTACGTAGTTTCCGCTTGTTTTATTCTGGATGTTTACCAGATCTCTGCGTTTTAACATCTTTGATCTGATTTGCACAGTTTGAGAGGAAAGATGCCCTAATGAGGGAGGAGCTCCGAGCCAGAGACTCCGAAATTCTCGAACTCAAACGACACGTGAGTGAGATAGCTTCCGAGAGGGATATCCTCCAGGAAAAGATGGCCTTCGTCGGGCATCAACTTCACGATGCGATGGTGGAGGGTAGTAAGTATAGAGGTCTTCATACTGAGTTAGTTGTTGCGCTATCCAGGATCAAAGCTGAAGCCGAGGCGCTCATATCCTTGCACAAAGAGGATGTTGTTGTTATAAATGCTCAAGCCCGGAGAGTACCCGAGGGGGCCAAACTGAAATTGACTCGAGCCGTGGAACATGCTCGATTAGAATCTCAGAGGCGGACTCTCGAGGATATACATATGGGGGGCATTAATCTGTCTGTCTCGAGAGGGTGAGGCCCTAGAGGAAAAAGCTACTGCCCTGCTTGCTTCTGAAGGTGTGTCGAGTTGTGGCTCTGGAGATGATGAGAATGTAGGCGGAATCCCCACAGGAAAAGAGGTCGTTGAAGACCCTGGGACCGTAGCCGAAATCGTTGGGACACAACTTCTGAGGCAGCCGTCGAAGGCATAGACCTGATGGTAGATTAGGGTTTTATTTGATCTCTCCCTTGTAAATGGCTTTATAGGCCTTGTAAACGTACCCTTGTGAGCAATATATATATATATATATATATATATATATATATATATATATATATATATATATATATATATATATATATATATATAGAATCACTTATCGTTCTTCGTCTGCTTTTTAGGAATAATCTGTGATGTTTTTTGACAATTGGTCCGAGATTTTTGGACCTTGGGTTAGTTTGGCTAGTACAGCCTTGTGACCGTAGTCATTGTATTTGGCCGGAGCCTTTTAGTCCCCGAGTGAAGTAGTTTCGGCGTCTATATCAAGGGTATGCCTTTTTAGGGGTCTTACAAGTTCGGATATATAGCCTTAACTTTAAGATCGGGATTATGCCTTTTGTAAGGTCTTACAAATTTTAATATGCCTTACTTGAGGTCTTACGGATTTGGTTACTTGGTACAAGTATGATTCATGCCTTGACCGAGGTCTTACATGTTTGGTATTTTCCTTTATGAAGGTCTTATGAGCTCGGGGTTGCCCGCATGGGGTCTTATAACCTCGATTTTTGACAAATCGATGGGGTAGCCATCGATGATAGTCCCCGAGACATCGAAAGTCTTTTGGCTCTGGAGCCATTTTTTATGGACTTGGTACTGCCTTATTGAGGGCTTATAAGTTCGAAGTTTCCGACCCGGAGGTCATGTGGCTTCGAGTTTTTGGCATCAACCCTCGAGTGTTCGGGAAATCTCTGGCTCTAAAGTCGTTTCTTGCAAAAGTATCATACTTCTTTGAAGCGTAAAGCATTTTGATGGAGGAGGAAATATTCTTTGATTAGTTGTCACAAGTATACATGTTTTTGCCGTTAAGGGCTCAATTATTCTATGCGGACACGGATCATTCGATCGTTTGGCCCGATACATCGTTTTCCTACTAAGACCCTTTTTGGCTCATCTTTGCTCTTTCGAGAAGGTGATCTTCCGGGGGGATGCCCCCCAGTGTTTGAGGTTGATTGAAGAGAAGCCTTGAATACTTGTGAAAGTTTCTTTAGGTAGCATATAGGTGTTACCTCGTTAAAAACCTTGTCGGTAAAACCCTTCTTGGGATAAAACCCGATCGAAGGAAAAGAGTGCGATGTATGCCTTGAAACCTAAGGCCTTCAAGATGGGGGGTGCTTTGGCGTCTTCCATCGCACTCCTTAGCAGTAGTAGCGTTTGAGCATTGATATGTTCCAATTGCTCGGATGTTGTTCGCTTTCCATGGTACCGAGCTTGTAGGATCCTTTGTCGATCACTCCGAGGACGTGGTACGGTCCTTCCCAGTTCTGACCTAGCTTTCCTTCATTGGGGTTTCGAGTGTTCAGGGTGACTTTCCTCAAGACCAAGTCCCCTACTCCGAAATGTCGGAGATTTGTTCTTCAGTTATAGTACCTTTCGATCTTTTGTTTTTGGGCGGCCATTCGGATCAGCGAAGCTTCTCGCTTTTCATCCAACACCTCGTGAGCCGCAGTCATGGCTTCGTTGTTTGCGCTTTTGGTGGCGTGTCGGACCCTGGCGCTTGGTTCCCCGACCTTGACTGGTATCAAAGCCTCGGTGCCGTATACCAGAGAGAAAGGCATTTCTCCTGTGCTTGATTTTGGAGTTGTTCGATATGCCTATAGTACTTCGGGTAATATTTCTCTCCATTTTCCCTTTGCACTTTCTAACTTCTTCTTCAAATTTTGAATGATGGTCTTGTTTGTGGACTCGGCCTGGCCGTTAGCGCATGGGTGGTAGGGTGTTGATAGGATTCTTTTGATTTTGTGGTCCTCGAGGAACTGTGTTACTTTGCTTCCGATGAACTGTTTTCCATTATCACATGTTATCTCGGAAGGAATTCCGAACCAGCATATGATATGGTCCCAGATGAAGTTAATGACTTCTTTTTCTCTTATCTTCTCGAAGTCCTGCGCTTCCACCCATTTTGAGAAATAGTCAGTCATAAATAGAATAAATCTAGCTTTACCTGGCGCCGTTGGTAGGGGTCCGACGATGTCCATTCCCCACTTCATGAACGGCCATGACGACAAGATCGAATGCAGTTATTTATCGGGTTGGTGAATCATCGGTGCAAATCTCTGGCATTTGTCGCATTTTTGGACGAATTCTTTGGTGTCTTTCTCCATGTTGTCCCAATAATAACCTGCTCTGATCACCTTTCAGACTAAGGAACCGGCACCGGAGTGATTTCCGCAGGTGCCCTCGTGGATTTCTTGAAGCACGTAATCTGTGTTCCCCGGCCCCAAACATACTGCTAGGGGCCCATCAAAGGTTCTTTTGTACAGAGTTCCGTTTTCGTCAAGCGTGAATCGGGCTGCTTTGGTTCGCAGAGCCCTCGATTCCTTTGGGTCCGCGGGTAGCTTCCCACTTTTCAAATAATCGATATATTTGTTTCTCCAATCCCATGTCAGGCTGGTGGAGTTGATCTCGGCGTGGCCTTCCTCGATCACTGATTTGGATAGCTGAACAATAGCCCCGGGAAGTAAGTCGTCTTCCTCGACAAATGACCCCGGGTTTGTGAGGGCATCGGCCTCGCTATTCTGCTCTCGAGGTATGTGGACCAGGGTCCATTCTTTGAAGTGGTGCAATGTGACTTGAATTTTGTCTAGGTATCTTTGCATCATGTCTTCTCGAACCTCGAAGCTCCCATTTACCTGATTTACTACCAGAAGGGAATCACATTTTGCTTCGATGACTTCTGCTCCTATGCCTTTGGCCAATTTCAGACCTGCAATCATAGCCTCATACTCGGCTTCATTGTTAGTCAATTTCGTAGTTTTTATAGATTGCCTAATCATGCCGCCCGTAGGTGGATTCAGGACTATACCGAGTCCGGACCCTTTCATGATCGAGGTGTCGTCGGTGAACAAGGTCCATACCCCCGAAGATCTGCCCGTTTTTAGTAGAAGTTCTTTCTCTACCTCGGGCACGAGGGCAGTGTGAAATCGGCCACAAAATCCGCCAGAATTTGGGACTTGATAGCCGTTCGGGGTTAGTATTCAATATCGTACCCCCCGAGTTCGATTGCCCATTTGGCCAGACGGCCTGACAGTTCGGGCTTACGCAATATGCTTCGGAGATGATATGTCGTTAAAACACAAATACGGTGGCATTGAAAATAACGCTTTAACTTTCGAGATGCACTTATTAATGCAAGAGCTAACTTTTCTAGGTGCGGATACCTGGTTTGGCATCTCCCAGGGTCCGACTCACATAATAGATAGGGAATTGCGTACCTTGCTCTTCTCGAACCAGCACACCACTTACCGCTACCTCGGACACCACCAGGTACAAATACAGTGTTCCATCCTCCTTTAGGTGTGGAGTAAAGGTGGGTTTGTCAGGTATCGCTTTAACTCGTCTAAAGCACGCTGGCATTCTGGAGTCCATTCGAAGCTGTTTTTCTTTAGAGTAGGGAGAAGAAATGATGACTCCTGTCTGACGATCTTGATATGAATCGGCCCAAAGCTGTTATTCGCCCAATCAGCCGTTGCACGGCCTTTACATTGTTCACCACCATAATCTCTTCGATGGCTTTGATCTTATCGGGATTGATCTCAATTTCCCTGTTTGATACCATGAAGCCTAAGAACTTACCCGAACCCACTCCGAACGCACATTTCTCGGGATTGAGTTTCATATTGTAACTTCTGAGGATGTCGAATGTCTCCTAAAAATTAGTAAATGGTCATCTGCGCGCAGGGACATAATTAACATATCATCAATGTAAACTTCTATGG
This sequence comes from Nicotiana attenuata, assembly GCF_001879085.1. Lineage (NCBI taxonomy): Eukaryota > Viridiplantae > Streptophyta > Magnoliopsida > Solanales > Solanaceae > Nicotiana > Nicotiana attenuata. Next base: position 83,480 of record NW_017672655.1, read on the forward strand.
AATTGCCTATTTGGTTTTCGAACATCTTATTAACTAGGCGTTGGTATGTGGCTCCCGCAATTTTTAGCCCGAAGGGCATCACATTATAGCAGTCTGTACCGTATTTCGTGATGAACGAAGTTTTTTCCCTATCTTCGGGGTTCATCTGAATTTGATTATACCCCGAGTAGGCATCGAGAAAGGTGAGGATCTCGTGGCCGGCCGTAGCATCGATCAAGCGATCGATATTGGGCAACGGGAATGAATCCTTGGGGCATGCTCTATTCAAGTCTTTATAGTCTACACACATTCTTAACTTATTCCCTTTTTTGGGAACTACCACCACATTGGCCAACCTATTCGGGATATTTTGCTTCCCTAATAGATCCTATTTTGAGGAGTTTTGTTACCTCATCTTTGATGAACGCGTGTTTTACCTCGGACTGAGGTCTTCTTTTTTGCTTCATCGGTTTGAACCTGGGGTAGACACTTAGTCGACGGGTGGTATTTCCAGCGGGATCCCTGTCATATCTAAATGGGACCACGCAAAGCAATCGATGTTTTTAATAAGGAATTGAATGAATTCCCTCCTGAGTTCGAGGGTTAATCCCGTTCCCAGGTATACCTTCCAATCTGGGAGATGCTCGACCAAAACGGCTTGTTCCAGCTCCTCGACCGTTGATTTTGTTGCGTCTGATTCTTTGGGAGCAATGAAAGTTTCGGGGGCCAGGAAGTCTTCTTCATTGTACTCGGGGGTCTGTTTGTCCTCTTGTTCCTCCGAGGTGGAGGGTATTGAGGTTGGTGGCTCCTCATGAACCGCAAACATCTCCCTCGCCGCATGTTGTTCCCCGTATACCATTTTTATACCGTCTTCTGCCGAAAACTTTATCTTCTGGTGAAGAGTTGATGGTACTGCCCTCCTGTTGTGTATCCATGGTCTTCCAAGTAACGCATTGTATCTCATGTCACCATCGATGACATGAAATTTTGTGTTTCGAACCATGTCGGACACATTGACCGGGAGGGTGATCTCCCCCTTCGTTGTTTTGTCAGCCATATTGAAACCGCTGAGGACTCAGGAGGTAGGTATGATTTGATCGAGCAATTCGAGCTGCTCCACCACCTTCGACCTGATTACATTGGTCGAGCTACCTGGATCCACGAGTACACGTTTAATTTGAACGTTATTCAAGAGAAATAGAATTACCAGTGCGTTGTTATGGGGATGGGACAAGGTCTAAAAGTCCTCTTCACTGAAGGCAAGGACGTCCTTGGGCGTACGACCCCGGATTTGCCCTTCCACTGCGACGGAAAACCTTGCCCGCTTGATCACGAGCCCTTGGGGAACGTCGGTCCCTCCGATGATCATATGAACGATGTGCTGAGGTTTTTCCGTTCCGTTTCTCCCATCCGCCTCTCTTTCTTCCCGGGCTGGATTTTTTCGAGCTTCCTATTGGTTCTCTTTGCAGATACTTCTGTTGGTGTGGGAGCTTTATAGATGTGTTGGGCGTTGCGAGAAACCACATCCACCGTTGTTCTCATGTGCATTCCTTGAGTTTGACATTTTGGCCTGAAATCAAAGATTCTTTGGACAAGAAAAGCGTGAACGATAATTTGCTTTATGTGGTAAACCAGCAAGAAAACAATCACTATTATTTTAGCCCCACGGTGGGCGCCAAACTGTTTACCGTGAAAATGGTAATAACAATTAGATTTAATTTTGTGATACGTGATTTATTTTTATGCTAGTTGTTAAGCAATAGATGCTAAGTAAGAGACTAGAAAATAAGGTAAGAGCTTGAATATAGTATGTTCAAGCAAACCGAGTGGCTCAGAATCGGGGCCTCGAGCCGGGTTATACAGGGCCTCGAGGTCGAACTCGATGCTAAGTTATGGCAGTCGATGAAGGACTAAAAACTTTGAGAGCTTTGATGAAGGCTCTTTATGACCAATAATGAACAATAAATGAAGAACAATTAATAGCACACAATGAATGTAAGAAATAAATGTAAATAATAGAATCAAGGGAGAATGTATTCAAGTTAGAGAGCAGAGAATATTCTTGTATTCAATGTTATGTGTTGTGTTCAATGTATCGTACAAAATGACAAGGATCCCCTTTTTATATGAAGGGGACTCCCAACATAGTACATGGGTAATTATTACAAACAAATATAGCTGGCACAGCTATTTACTAGTCTGGTACAGACTAGTGTTTCTCTTGCAGGTGTTGTCAGTTCTGGTCACGTACCTTGGGAACTTCCCGCTCTCTCATGATAATGATCGATTTGCACTGCCTCGAGGTCAAACGTTAGGAGCCTTCGGGGTCGAACCTCGAGCCATGCCTCGAGCCTTTGGAGACGCGCTTGCGAAGCGTTACAACAGCCATAAAATTGGGCCTTCGGATTTTTACCGTATACACTCCTGATTACTGTGTTGTTATTCTTCTATGATTTCCTTTTGGTTAAATTTTAGTCTCGTATTATATTGTCATATTCTTCTTCTTTGTTTATTATATATATATACCAGTGGGCCCTGACCTGACCTCATCACTACTGGACCGAGGTTAGGCTTGGCACTTACTGGGTACCATTATGGTGTACTCATGCTACTCTTCGCACATGTTTTGTGTGCAAATCCAGGTACCTCCTACCAGCCCCGCTATTAGTTGCATACTTGCTGCTGCTCTAGAGACTTCAAGGTACATATGCCCACGTCCGCAAACCTCGGAGTCCCCCTCTATCCTTTTTATGTTGTTCCTCCTTTACTTCTTCTAGTTACTGATGTATAGAAACAGATAGACAAATTCTTAGAAGCTTGTGACTTATGATGTCCCGGGTCTTGGGGAAATTCTGTGTATATTCGAGTGTTGGATATTGTACATGCCGAGCGGCATTTATATTAGTTATTTAATTGTATGTTGTTGTTAGTTGTTGAATTTATGCTTTCATTTTCATTATTCTGCAAATGTTAGGCTTACCTAGTTATAGAGACTAGGTGCCGTCACGATATTTCACGAAGGGAAGATTTGGATCGTGACAAGTTGGTATTAGAGCTCTAGGTTCATAGGTATCATGATTCATAAGCAGGTGTAGTAAAGTCTCGCGGATTGGTACGGAGACGTCTGTACTTATCTTCGGGAGGCTATGGAACTATTACGAAATTGCACTTCTTTTGATTCCTTATCGTGCGAAATTGTTGACTTCAAAATTTTGACTTCTGTCTTCTATTCTCTCACATATGGTGAGAACACGTACAGGTGGATCTGATGACCAGGCAGCCGCACCCCCTGCTAGATCCTGAGAGTCCGGGACCAGGGTAGAGGCCGAGGATGTCCACGTGGTGCAGCCAGTGCACCCACATGAGCTGCTACAGAGGAGCCACCAGTAGCTCCAACCGGAGTGCAGGCACCTGAGACTCCTGTTACTATACCAGCTCTTCCATAGACCCTTGCACAGTTCCTGAGCATGTTCAGCACCTTGGCTCAGGCTGGATTGATTCCACTTGCTCTGGCCACATCTCAAGCCGGGGGAGGAGCACAGACTCTCGTCGCCCGTACCCCAGATCTACGGGTTCAAGTCGACTGGGTTCCAGAGATCTTACCTATGGAGCCGGTAGCTCCTGTTCGGCGCGAGGGTAGGACAACAACTTCTGAGGAGGAGCAGCTCAAGCTTGAGTGGTACAAGAAGTACCGCCCTCCTACATTTAGTGGACTGGCGACAAATGATGCTTAGAGTTTTCTGGAGGAAGTGTATACTCCATACTATGGGTGTAACGGAGTCGAGTGGAGTTTCTTTTACTACATTCCATCTTAGAGGATTATCCTATCAGTGGTGGTGTGCTTATGAGTTAGGTAGTCCTGCTGAGGCAACTTCACTTACATGGACTCAGTTCTCGGACATATTCTTGAGGTAGTATGTTCCTCTGAGTCTTAGAGACGCATGGCACACGGAGTTTGAGTAGTTGCGCCATGGTGCTATAACTGTGTTAGAGTATACAGTTAGCTTTAGTGATTTGGCCCGACATGCACTAGCCTTGGTTGCCACAGTTCGGGAGAGGGTTCGTCAGTTTATTAAGGGACTCCACCCCAGTATCTGGCTTAGCATGGCCCGAAAGTTGGAGATGGATATTCCTTACCAGCAGGTTCAATATTGCTAGGAGGGTTGGAGGGTATGCTTGCTCGGGAGAGAGAGGAGAGAGAGGCCAAGAGGTCTCGAGAGTCTAGCACTTATAGTAGTACTCGTTCCCCAGCTGCAGTTCGTCATTGTAGGGGCTGTGTGAGTCACCCTGTTCATTCAGCACTTCCAGCAGCCAGTGGTATTCTCGCTACTCCTAGGCCCCAGGAGACTTATTATGTACTGCCAGTGTCTAGTGTACCTCCTGCACGGGGCGTTTCCAGCGGTCAGTCCAGCAGACCTGGTCCGAGCCAGCCATAGTAGACACGCCCTCCGAGAGCTTGTTTTGAGTGTGGCGACACTCTCCATATGGTGAGGGATTGCCCCAGACTTAGGAGGGGGGCACCTCCACAGACTTCTCAGGCACCGCGTGCTCCACCGGATCCTCAGGCTATGATTACAGCACCAACTACCACTCCACCTGCTCAACCAACTCGAGGTAGAGGTTGGGGAGGTAGAGGTCGCCCTAGAAGGGGAGGCCAGACCCAGATATTATGCTCTTCCTGCTCGTACAGAGGCAGCTGCTTCCGACTCTGTCATTATAGGTATTGTTCCGGTCTGTCATAGAGATGCGTCGGCTTTATTTGATCCAGGCTCCACTTATTCCTATGTGTCATCTTATTTTGCCCCGTATTTGGGCTTATATCGTGATTCTTTGAGCTCTCCTATTTATATGTCTACACCTGTTGGAGATTCTATTGTTGTTGACCGTGTGTATCGGTCGTGTTTTGTTGTTCTTAGTGGTTTTGAGACCAGAGCCGATTTATTATTGCTCAGCATGGTAGACTTTCATATTATTTTGGGCATGGACTAGTTGTCGCCCTATCATGATATTCTTGATTGTCACCCTAAGACTGTGACGCTGGCTATGCCAGGACTACCGCAGTTAGAGTGGAGCGGTACCTTAGATTGTACACCCAACAGAGTTATTTCATTTCTTAAAGCTCAACGAATGGTTGAGAAAGGGTGACACGCGTATCTAGCTTATGTGAGAGATGTTATTATTGATACCCCTGTAGTTGAGTTAGTTCCAGTAGTGAGAGATTTTCCAGATGTATTTCCAGCTGATCTTCCAGGCATGCCGCCCGACAGGGATATTGATTTTGGTATTGATTTGTTGTCGGGCACTCAGCCCATATCTAGTCCTTCATATCGTATGGCTCTTCCTAAGTTGAAGGAGTTGAATGAGCAGTTACGGGAATTTCTTGATAAGGGCTTCATTCGGCCCAGTGTGTCACCTTGGGGTGCTCCGGTCTTGTTTGTGAAGAAAAAGTCTGGTTCTATGCGTATGTGCATTGATTATCACCAGTTGAACAAAGTTACAATGAAGAACATGTATCTATTGCCTCGTATTCATGACCTATTTGATCAGTTACAGGGTGCCAAGGTGTTTTCCAAGATTGAATTGCGTTCAGGCTATCATCAGTTGAAGATTCGGGAGCCAGATATCCCGAAGACTGCTTTCAGGACTCGATATGGTCACTACGAGTTCCTTGTGATGTCATTTGGGCGGACCAACACCCCATCAACATTCTTGCATAGTGTGTTCTAGCCCTATCTTGACTCATTCGTCATCGTATTCATTGACGACATACTGGTGTACCCCCAGACTCAGGAGGACATGAGTAACACCTGAGGACTGTGCTCCAGACCTTGAGAGAAAAGAAACTATATGTAAAAATTTTGTAGCGTGAGTTTTGGCTAGACTCAGTGGCATTCTTGGGTCATGTAGTATCGAGTGATGGGATCAAGGTGGATCCGAAGAAGGTGGAAGCTGTGTAGAGTTGGCCTAGACCGTCCTCGGCTATGGAGATCTAGAGTTTTGTTGTGTCGGCGGGGTATTACCGCCTATTTGTAGAGAGTTTATCATCTATTACAGCACATATGACCAGGCTGACCCAGAAGGGGTGCTCCATTCAGGTGCACAGAGGAGTGTGAAGAGAGATTTCAGAAGCTCAAGACAGCTTTGACTTCAGCCCCAGTATTGGTATTGCCTTCAGGTTCGGGGTCTTATACTGTATATTATGATGCGTCGTGAGTTGGTCTCGGCGCGGTGTTGATGCAGGACTGTAGGGTGATTGCCTACGCGTCCAGAAAACTGAAGGTGCATGAAAAGAACTATCATATCCACGGCCTTGAGTTAGCAGCTATTATTCATGCCTTGAAGACTTGGCGGCACTATTTGTACGGTGTCCCTTGTGAGATCTACATAGATCACCGGAGTTTGCAAAATCTGTTCAAGCTGAAGGATCTTAACTTGTGTCGGTGAAGGTGGTTAGAGCTGCTTAAGGATTATGATATCACTATTCAATACTATCCCGGGAAAGACAATATGGTGGCCGATGCCTTGAGTCGCGGAGCGGAGAGTTTGGGGAGTTTAGTATATCTACCAGAAGCAGAGATGCCATTGGCATTGGATGTTTAGGCCTTGGCCAACCAGTTTGTAAGATTGGATATTTTTGAGACAAGTCGAGTGTTGGCTTGTGTGGTCTCTCAGTCTTCTCTTTATGATCATATCAGGGAGCGTTAGTATGATGACCCCCCATCTGCTTGTCCTTAAGGACACAGTTCAGCAGGTTGATTCTAAGGAGGTCACTATTGGAGATGTTGGTGCATTGAGGATGCAGGGCAGGCTATGTGTGCCCAATGTAGATGGTCTACGTGAGTTGATTCTCCAGGAGGCTCACAGTTTGCGGTACTCCATTCATCCGGGTGCCGCGAAGATGTATCAGGTCTTGAGGCAACATTATTACTGGAGGAGAATAAAGAAGGACATAGTGGAATATGTAGCTCGGTGTCTAAATTGCTAGTAGGTGAAGTGTGAGCATTAGTGGTGAGGTGGGTTACTTCAGAAGTTAGAGATTCCGGAGTGGAAATGGGAGTGGATCACTATGGATTTCATTGTTGGGCTTCCACGGACTCAGTATGCAGTTTGGGTGATTGTGGATAGGCTGACCAAGTCAGGTCATTTCATTCCTATGATGACTACTTATTCTTCCGAGCAGCTGGCTCGAGTTTATATCTGAGAAATTTTTCAAACTTCATAGCGTGCCAGTATCTATCATCTCTGACTGGGGTACGCAGTTTACATCACGATTCTGGAGGCCCGTACAACATGAGTTGGGTACTCGGGTTGAGTTGAGTACAACATTTCACACTTAGACGGACGGACAGTCCGAACGCAATATTCAGATACTAGAGGATATGCCCATGCGTGTATGATGGAGTTTGGAGGTTCTTGGGATCAGTTCTTGCCACTTGTAGAGTTTGCATACAACAACAATTATCAGTCGAGCATTCAAATGGCATCATATGAGGCTCTGTATGGTAGGAGGTGTCGGTCTCTAGTAAGTTGGTTTGATCTAGGCGAGGCTAGTCTATTGGGTACAACTTGGTGCATGATGCTTTGGAGAAGGTTAAGGTGATTCAGGATCGACTTTGCACAGCCCAGTCCAGACAGAAGAGTTATGCGGATCAGAAAGTTCGTGATGTCGCATTCATGGTTGAAGAGTGGGTCTTGCTCTGAGTGTCACCCATGAAGGGTGTTATGAGGTTTGGGAAGAAGGGCAAGCTGAGCCCGAGGTTTATTAGCTCGTTCGATGTGTTGCGGCGTGTTGGGGAGGTTGCTTATGAGCTTGCCTTCCCTCCCATCCTGGCAGGGGTCCATCCGGTATTTCATGTTTCTGTGCTTCGGAAGTATCATGGCGATCCGTCTTATGTGTTGGATTTCAGCTCAGTCTAATTGGACAAGTATTTTTCTTATGTTGAGGAGCCGGTGGCTATTTTGGATAGGCAGGTTCGAAAGCTGAGGTCCGAGAACATTGTTTCAGTGAAGGTTCAGTGAAGGGGTCAGCCGGTTGAGGAGGCAACATGGGAGACCGAGCATGATATGCGCAGCCGTTATCCTCATCTTATCACCACTTCAAGTATGTCTCTATAATTGTTCGAGGACGAACGATTATTTTAAGAGGGGGAGGATATAATGACCCGGCCGGTCGTTTTGAGTGTATTAGCCCCAATCCCCTATTTACTTCTTCCCCCGTATCTTTTTCAGCTTATGTGACTTGTTGGGAGGTTGTTGTTGTGGTTTAGAAGTGGTTTGTGACACTTAGTCCCTAATATGGAAGCTTAAGTCTTAGGATTTTTATTGTAGTTGGAATTGTGTAAAGATGATTCTAGATGGAGTTCCGTCTGTTCTGTTAGCTCCATTGGGTGATTTTGGACTTAGGAGCGTGTCCGGGTTGTGAATTGGAGGTGTGTAGCTGATTTAGGATTAAAATGGCGATGTCGAATTTTTGGGAAGTTTGACCGGAAGTGGACTTTTTGATATCGGGGTCGGATTTTGATTCCGGAAGTTGGAGTAGGTCTGTAATGTTGAATACGACTTGTGTGCAAAATTTTAGGTCAATTGGACGTGGTTTGATAAGTTTCGGTATCGGTTGTAGAAATTTGAAGTTTCAAGTTCATTAAGTTTGGATTGGAGAGTGATTTGTGTTTTTGTTGTTGTTTGCTATGTTTTGAGGCTTGATTAAGTTCAGATGGTGTTTTAGGACCGGTAGGTATATTTGGTTGAGGTCCCGGGGGCCTCAGATTGATTTCGGGTGGTTAACGGATCTATTTGGGCTTGTGAAGAATTGCAGAATTTTCTGGTTCCCAGTTGTCGGTTTCCTTCTTCACAGTCGCGAGAGGAGTTTTGCGTTCGCGAAGAGGAGCTGGAGGCAGGAGGAGAATTGTTCTTCGTATTCGCGAAGTGGGGGCCACGTTCGCGAAGGTTTGTTAGGCAGTGCACGCGAACGCGTGAAGGGAATCGCGTTCGCGTAGAAGAAGTAGAGCAGCTGGGACCCCAAGGACTTGTTCTACGCATTCACGTAGTGGAGATCGCGTTCGTGAAGGGGCAGCCAGTGGAAGCTACATGTTCCCAATATGACACTCACGTTCGCGAAAGAGGGATTTTGGTCAGTGAAATTTTTTTCTACGCGAACGCGAGGATGTGGTCGCGTTCGCAAAGAGGAAAGGCCTGGGCAGTATTAAACATTTCAAAATCGAGGGTTTGGCCATTTTTATCAAAACATGAGATAGAGAGATCAAATGTGGATGAGATAGAGTTGATTTGGGATCCAGGTTGAGTATTGGTGCAGAGAAGGTTTTGTTAAAAAGGGATAGTGGTCGGTTATTTTGGAGATTATGCATATTGTTGAGAAAAGCATCTGCTTCTCCTCGTCTCCATCTCTCCGAGTCTAACCTTCCTATCCCCTTCTTCTATCTATCCCTAGTTACTTTACTTCCTATATTTTCTATTGTAATTCTACTACTACGTCGTTGCATTTTGATATTTTAGTTGTAATCACAGTTCAATATTACTAATATAGTGGAGAGGTTTAGTTACTGTTACTTTGGATTTGAGTTCATTACATTGGTGCTTTCATCCATCGGACTCCAATGGAGGTACTAGATCGATTCGGCTCCAGCGGCAACCTAGAGAGCTGGCTTTTTCGGGCCGAACGATACTTCACTTACCTTGGCTTCGCCGAGAAGGATTGGTTACCTCTTCCTTCCTTTTACCTTGCTGGTGATGCTCTTAATTGGTTCAATTGGTACTTTCGGAACAATCAATTTTTCGATTGGAAACATTTCAAGGCAAAATTTGCTCAACATTTTCGACAACAACCCACCACAGATCCGAGCCATTTTTCATCTGTGTTTGAATCTGCTGATGAAACTGGAAACTTAAAAGAAGACCATGTGCTTGATAAATTGCCAGAGAGGTATGAAAATATAGATTCCTTGGCATTGATTACTGGAAGTAATACTAACATTCAATATCTTGAAGACATAGAAGCACCTCAAGTTAGGCATGTAAAATTAGTAGAGGTGGCAGATATGGTACAGGACACTTCTGCCATTATCGAAGCACAGGTGTTCGGCAAAATTTCACACACTGCAATGAGCTCCGATATTAATGATCGTAATGTTATTGTCCACGAGGGAAGCCACTTTGCAACTACATTAGCCAAGTTGAACGATGATAGCTTCTGCGAAAATTGCAGCTTGAAAACCAAGGTACCTAATGCGGTGTTAAATGATACAAACTACTCTAATACTGAGGAGGAGGAAAATTCACAAGATACTCCTGCAGCTCGGGTGTTTGACAAAGCTCCTCAGCGGTATATATCTGGTTTTATGGTTCCTTTTTCTAGCCAAGGAATTGTGGTGTCGAACGCGAGTATGCGATTTGCTGCAATAGACTTTTCACTTGATGGTACCCTATGGTTTCACACAGTTCCATGTTTGTCTACTTCCCTTGAAGAAAGTTGCGGGGCTAATCAAAATATGGTATCACTGTACCTTGACTTTAGCTTACACACTTGCAATTGGTTTGCTAGTGGTCAGCGTGATCCGCCTGAAGCTGTTTCACTGTTATTGGTGGCTAAACGAAACAAGGATTGTCATCTGTATTCAGAGCATATCAAGGATGCAAGAGATACTGGAATACCAATTTCTAGTTATATGGCCAAGTGGTTTGACACAGGGCAGGAATTTAACATTACTTCAGGTTGTGCATCTCTTCCTCCTGTTCCTTTAAGTTCTGTATCAGGTTCCCATACTCTGTTTGAAGCAACAGCAAAAAGATGGGGTTGTTTATTTGCAAAGTTGTATGATAGGGAGCAGTTATGTGGAATTGAATTTGGTGTTGAGGCCTTCAATGCCATATATCTTAATGAATGTTTCCGAGTACTTGAGAATATTGAGGTTCGCCATATTGATAATTTTTTAATGGAGTATGAGCATGACCTTCCAGTAAAAGTACTTCATTCTGATGATGACAAGGTGAGAATCTCGAAGTTTCTCGTGTCAGCAAAGTGTATGCATGATATTTTGGAGCAGAAACTGGGAAACCAATTGATGGATGCGCGAAGGCAACACAACATGACGATTTTGAGTTCTCCTGCTTATTTTGTGCGCAATATACTCGCAAAGACTCTAGTAAGCCTTCCGCCAAATAACAATTATGCTGGGAGCATGAATCTGCAACCTTATTCTTGTTCCTTAGCAAGTTTCATTATTTATTTCACCTTTTTAACTCTTCCGTTTGATCCTGGTATACATGATATTCCTCTACCCTATGGCGCTAACGTGACTGTGTTTGCAGATAGTAGTTTTCCTTCAATTTATGTTTTAATAGTTACATTGTGGGGTGCGCAAGTTTGTGGCCTTGGGCTGAAACATGTACGTACTGATGAATATGAACATTTTAGTGGTTCCCTCGAGGTTCCCTTTAGCATTTAATCATGTTAGTCTAGTGCGACATATGCGGATAACGGCAGTGGAATGTGCTACTTGAAAACATGGATCTAGATTGTGCTGACATTATTGAGCTTGAGAAAGCTAGGCAATGGAGAGATCTTGAGCTTATCCCTTTAACGAATTTTACATCACTATTGGTGATGCCAGTAATTAAATTAGCTTTAACAATTATATACAGTGAGGGGCATCTCAGTACAAGATACTATGAAGGAGACAAGTACCTTGACATGGCAGAGAGATTAAGTCAAGCATGGAGATTCAATGTTTAGTTGTTAACTGGAACCCCTGAAAACTTTCAAATGTACATTGCTTTATTAAAGCCTTATACAAATTGTACAGCAAACTTTCTTGCTGCCAAGGGAAGTGCTTATGCTCGCCTCTATAATTACGCATGTATCCGCAAGGTATGTAACAAGCGAGAAGTTGTTCTCTTGGAGGACATGGCATATATATGTGGCTTGGTTGCTATTGGGGTCATATTTTCTCCTTTCAAGTACACCATTGTTTTTACATGTGCTATACAGTTTATGGGTGCTAAAGTTTGCACTCCAGTTGTGTTGGAAAAGATCTTGTTTGCCTATGAGGGGTTTGATAATGAGAAGCACATATTGCTTGTTGTTTCTATGTTGGTTGTTGTTGAAAGAAGTACACTGGATCACATGCAATTCTTTGGCAACATCGCACAGTTTGGTTTGGTTGCAATGGGTAGGGAACATGCTTCTAACATTATTCTTGACTCGAACCTTGAGGACAAGGTTCTCATTGAGGACGGGAGTATTGTTATGAATCAGGCTCACCCCAATATCACACATGTAACTATTGGGCTGAGAAGAACTATTGGGCCGAAAACAAGCAATAGGACCAAGTTGATTTGGGATCCAGGTTGAGTATTGGTGCAAAGAAGGTTTTGTTAAAAAGGGATAGTGGTCAGTTATTTTGGAGATTATGCATATTGTTGAGAAAAGTATCTGCTTCTCCTCGTCTCCATCTCTCTGAGTCTAACCTTCCCTTCCCCTTCTTCTATCTATCCCTAGTTACTTTACTTCCTATATTTTCTATTTTAATTCTACTACTACGTCGTTGCATTTTGATATTTGAGTTGTAATCACAGTTCAATATTACTAATAGAGTGGAGAGGCTTAGTTACTGTTATTCTGGATTTGAGTTCATTACATGCTAGAAGTCAGTTGATGATTACCTGAATTTGAAACTACATAATTAAGCGCAAATTAGAGTCTTCCTTATTTCCTCCATGATTAACATTTTGGGATTGGTTGTAGTTTTGAAAATAGAACAATTTAAATTTCTCATTAAAGATGTCATTATCAGCAGATTTCTCCTTTTATTCTTTTTTTCTTTTTCAAATTTAATTTTTTCTTGATTCTTCTTTTGAGGGAGAATGTTCGAGGAGTGAAAGCAAAGATAGTTTTTTCAGTGTTTAGTTGGGAAAAAATCTCTGCAATTGTTTGTGTACATTAGTACATAATTATCTTATATGGTAATTCATCATTTTTGGTTATATGATGTATTTGTTTAGAGGCCAGAAGGGCTTTGGCATAAGACCTTTCTAGTGTGAAACAATTAAGCTATATTCTTCAGTTGATTCATCAAGTGTTACCTATTGTACTGTCTGAATTTAATACATTTCTCAAAACGAGTTTATGCTTCTAACTTTTAACAGAAGGAAATGAATATATTATCGATCGGAAACTTTAAACAAACAGTATTCAGATGAGTATTACCCAGTTCTTAGCTTATTGGCTGGAATCCTCTTGTTTAATTAAGAGTATGCAACAACGAATTTAACTGATTCTCTATACTAACATTTTCTCCCTCTGTATGAACTAGTTTACTGCTTTGAATTAAACTTACAAACTTGTATATTATACGAAAACTACTTCAAATCTTGGCTGTCCATTCCTTTTCCCTCGTAACCAAACAGGCAGAAATGGAGTTTATAGCCAAAATTATCCCTTATCTTTGGGGGTAGACTCATCTTTGTCCTCCAAATATAACAATGAGCATCATTCGTCCTCTAAGTTTACAAAATTTGAGCACATTTAGTCTCACTAACTGAGAATACCCACCTCTTTTAGAAAACTAACAGGGACATTAAATTTGCAGCGTAGAAAATGAAAACCAACGATTTCTCTTCTCACTCAAAAACTACCTAGCCTTCTTGATATTTGCACTAGCAGTTTCCGAAAATGTTACCCTCCTTGTTAGGAGTAATTAATAGCACTAGCCTTCGATGAATCTTCTTATACAACAACAACAACAACATACCTCGTATTATCCCACCGTGGGGTCTAGGGTAGGGGTGTGCATTCGATTTATCGATTCGATTTTGACCCTTATCGATAATTACTTATCGGTTATCGATTTGTACATATGCTTATCGTTATCGTTTCAATAAGGTTTCAATTTTTTCGATTTCGATTTATCGATTTCGGGGGCTTATCGATTTGGTTATCGATTACACCAATAAGAAAATTTGCGGGATTCCACGGAAAGTATATCGCTATAAACGCGCCTAACTAATATTGACAAAAAGAAGCTAATAAGACGAACACCATTTATAATATAAAAATTGTGTCAACAAGCACATGCAACAAAACTAAAGTAAGGGATCAAATGTATGCCACCAACACTCCAACGGTATAAAAAAAACAAAACAAAACAAAACACATCATCACGGCTAATTCTGTTTTCCATTAATTTGAACTTCATTCCCTTGATCTTAAAATATGATCATTCCTTAAATGTGGTAGAGGAAATAATAGGGTAAGGGACTTAGGGTAAAGGAAAGGGTATAGATTAGGGAAAATAATATTGTATAGCCGCTTTCAAAATAGTAGCGGAATATATATACATTCTGTATGTTATATTAATCTACACAGATAGGTAATTACTCATTTAACAAGTGTTTACAGTCTAGGGGTGTGCATTCGATTTATCGATTCGATTTTGACCCTTATCGATAATTACTTATCGATTATCGATTTGTACATACGCTTATCGTTATATTTCAATAAGGTTTCGATTTTTTCGATTTCGATTTCGATAACAAATAATCGATTCGATTTATCGATAAACCGATTCGAATGCACACCCCTAGTCTGGGGAGGGCATTGTGTACGCAGACCTTGTTGGGCTAAAACGGCCCAAAGATACTCTTAACATAGTGTGATATTGTCCGCTTTGGGCCAAGCCCGCACGGCTTTCCCCGAAAGGCCTCACACCATTAAGAGATCCCTATACCTTATTATGTCGACTCTCAATCTTTTCAGCTACCAATATGGGACTTTGTTCGCACGCCCAATAATCTTCCCCTTGAACTAAGTTCCACGTGGACCAGTACCACGATTCACGGGTACTGGTACCCCGTTCTTTGATTTGAACGGTGAAGATTGGATTTGGAGGCTCGTAGCATCTGATTTCGAGCCTCGAACAGCAGCTTCGTTTTTGTGGATTATACTCTTTCTTCAATTGATTAGTTGTTGCTCCGTGTTTGGCCTTTGTTGTGTAGCCAATTTGGAGAACTTTTGTAATCCTCTTATTGTTATAGTGGAGCTTTTTGGATCTTTGTGATCCCGTGGTTTTTACCTTCGATTTGAAGGGTTTTCCACGTTAAAATTTGGTGTTCTTTATCTTCGGGTTTGCCTCTTCCTCAACATAACAGACCTTACCCCTATCTTGTGAGGATATCTTCTTATAGAAGTTATAAGAAAAACACAAATTTATTACTGTATTCAGAAACTGGTTTGATTCACATCGTGTTGTTAAATTCCAATCACGCTATGATTTTGTGAGCATAACTCTCAAAGATCTGATTTTGGCGCTAACATATGGAAAGATATTGAAGGCAGTGAGTTTTCTAGAAGGAAAATGTAAAAAGGGAAGATGAGAGCAGCAACCAATGGAAAGATAGAAGAGAACCCATTATATTATTATATATTTTCAGAAAAAAAAAAAATCCCAGTTGAACAAAAATGAAAATTATAACCGAAAATCAAAAATCAAATCAAGGAAAACAGGACATTTTACTGCTGCAACAAAGATGAATAAATGAACTGGAGAAGAAGGGTTCTTGATTGAGGAGGGAAATCCACAACTTGGGGGGTGAAAGAGCGTTTAATTTACTCTTCTTTTAAGCATCATGTGTTATTCTTAGTTAGTGAGACCAAATGTGCTCAAATTTTGTTAACTTTGACGACGAATGGTGCTCAAGGTTATATTTGGAGGACAAAATTGAGCCTACCCCAAAGGTAAGGGATAACTTTGGCTAAAAACTCGGTAAAAATGCATATGAAAGATATTATCAAAGTCAGTACTGCTAATCTTATCACACACAATTAAAGACTGAACTTTCAAAACAACTACTAATATTGAAGAAAATATTTATCATTTAAAGGAACCCCAAAAGTTTACAAAATTTTCTCATTTTATTCCTTCTTAGACAAAAAACAACAGGTAGCATTAAGCCTTCCTAATAATCACAGATGACTGACATAAAATCCTAATCCGAGTATGGAAAATACAATAGCTCTGCCTTGGGAGATGCTCTGCGGAAACGCGCCAATTCTATTACAATATTCCTTTCTTCCTTGGAACCAGAGGGTTTTACCTGCTTAATGCTCATACTTGTCAAAGATGGACAACGAGCAAACAATAGCTTTACGAAAAACAATTCAGTATTTGAACCCGTAAAAAGATGTATGACCACATATTTGAGCTTGTTGAGTGGTTGATCCAAGCAGTCTGGTGTGTCTAGATATTCTGAAACTGCTTCCACAGTATCACTGGAAGCACTGACCTAATGGTACAAGGATATACAAGATCATTTTAGATTCTCATATTTAAATATGTCAAGTGCAAAAACGAGCCAGATCATGCATATGTCTACTAGCTAGTGTATGACCACATATATTTGCTATTTCTTACCAAAATCTCAAGTTTACTCAAATTGGGGGAGCTCTTAATCAACTCGAGGCTGTAAGAGATCTGACTCATTTGGCTGAAGTTTACACCTAACATTAGATTCGACAAGCAGTTGAGTGTAAAAGGAAGCCCTTGTGGAACTGCACCTGCACTCAAAAGCTTCAAATACAAAAATAAGAATCACATGAATATAGATAAGAACCTTAGGTAAAACAATACCTCAGACTCTTACCTCAAGGAAAGGTGCAGTCAAATTAAGCACCTTAAGTGTAGGTAAGCTAAGAAGCTTTTCAAATTTTGATCTTTCAGCGGATATCGAATTATGTATCACAAGGTGTAAAGCTGTCAAACTTTTGCAGTTCATAAAGCAACTTAGCTCAACATTATAGTGATTCTCACAAACAACCAAGGTATTCAACCGCGATGAACCAATGTTCAAGTATTTAGTACCGTTACAGTACATCAAGGCCAGAAGGACAAGAAGTGGTGCGTTGATAACACAAAACTCTGCAGTTGGCACAAAGGTTATTTGTTCTAGATGAAGTGTTACAAGTTTCGGAAAGCCAAGAAAAGAAGTTGGTGGCTTGAAGACACAGTTGAAGAGTTTCAAATGTGTCAGTGTTGGACAATTATATATATAAGAAGGTAGTTTATAAGTACTATTATTTGACATGTTAAGGGTTAGCTTCTTGACACCGTTTCTGGTGACATAGAGCATCCATCTATCAATATCGGGACACAAAGACAACTGTACTCCTGAGACATCGAGATCAAATTTCACAACGTCTCCAAGATGCTGTAAGAGAATCTTATCTATAGTTTCTTTGAAGACGTACTGAGATCTTGCTGCTAATTTGTTACAAAAGAGCTTATCCAGCACCAGATAAGGAAGCGTGGCCCAAATATATCGCCATTCTTTGGACAAAATACTACTTCTTGCCGCATCTTCTACAGGCAGGAGCCCAAGAATACCATCTATAATGTTTCTTGGTAGAGCGCTGATTCTGTCTTCTCTATCTATTAGAAGAAGTTGAAGTCTTAGGCTTAAACTTATAATCCAAAGCAGAGGAAAAAAGAAAAGAAAAGCGGGAGAGTTTTATACCTTGAGTCATGCTGATTCTGCAACGTTAATTAGAGTCTTAAAATACAGAGCCAAAAGGTTTTCCAATTTATTTACTATATAGTAAGTATTATTTTTGTTTGTGTGTTTGCTTCTCATATATTCACCAACAAAGGATTCGTCGGACAAACTTGCGTTCTGCTCAAAGGAATCAGGAATTTTACTATTCGCTGCCGCCGTCGAACAAATACCAACAAGGCTGTCTATTTATATTTCTAATTTCATAGTTAACGAAATTAACACAGGAGATAAAACAGGGCTGTAGCCGTAGCGTTCAGTTTAATGTTTCATCAAAGAGAGCCGCCAAGTATCATAAGATTAGTTTCATCATAACAGTATTTTCAAACCTAAGACAAGAATAATCGTTTAATCCCTAATTATGGTGACTATGATACTAATTGTAAGATATAAATGGATATTAAGATATAATATACCTATATTAAGATATTAAATATGGAGACTATTGACAGCTATAACAGATATTAAGATACAATATATTAAAATAAACATACCGTTCAACTCCATTGGTTGCAGCAACACTAGCACTTTTATTAAGTTGAAAGATGGATTAGCCTCTATTTATACATAGTATTTACTCCCAATTTTTATTGGATTTTGCTTATTCCCAATTTTTATTGGATTTTGCTAATTCACACACACAATAATTATTGATGGAAAAATGACACTGGATAGCCGCTGTAAAAATAATAGCCGAAAAAATATGTAAAATTTATATATTTGTGCGTGTGCGTGTGCGTGTGCGTGTGTATCTATCTATCTATCTATATATTATAAAAGCAAAAATAAAATGTTGGATTACAAAAATAACCTTTTAATATTAAGTATAATAACTCATAATAAAGGACATAATCGAAATTCTAGACATTAACCTTGTAATCCTATTAGTTTTAGTACATAATGCTACACGTTAGGAATCCTACATGAGAGCTTCCACGTGGGCAAATTATTGTGATTGTTAAGCTACTCAAGTTGCCTTTAAAATAAAAAAAGTTACTCAAGCTTCGAACATTAGAAAAGTGAGAATTGATCTCAACTGACATGATAATGGTAGTTATTGTTCTTTTGCTGAACTCTAATGCGGCAAGCACTAGCCAATCAATTCATTACACAAAATAGTATCCAATGGATTAAATCCTACACCTTTAAGAATTTTATTAGTATAATTATTTTCGGCATAGATATTAGCCTTGTAATCCTATTACTTTTAGGATATACTTCTTAAAAAATTTCTATTACTAATTTAATTTGAAAACATATTATATTGTCCAAATCCATTTAGAAACAGGAGAGTCTATATTATTATAAAAGCACGAATATAATATTGACAAAAGAACTCATAGGAAAAGGACATAACTGTAATAACTTATTTTTTTGGACTGTAATAACTTCTATGTTAATTTTTTTTAATATTTAAGATTTTAAAATTAATATAATCTTGTCTATTGAATTCTTATAAAAATATGTAGGAAGGTTTAATAAAATCAATTTCATAAGACCTCGCGGTGCTTACACCTCTCCCCTGTCGAAGTTCTGTTCAAAAACCTCGTCCGAGAACTTGTATAGAGAAGGATTTCCCGCGGCGCAACAGTTCTTCCATACCATCCTCCATATTGGTAATACATTACCACTTTATAATATTCAATACCAAAAATAAAATAAAAGTAATGCTAAACGAAATACATAAAGCGTTGAAATTGAGAAAAAAATTACCATGATAATATATTTTTATATTTGAACTATTTTTCTACTCAAATAATTTTATTATTATTAATTTTTCGTGTAACCCAATTATTAAAGAACAACTAAGAAAAATTTTAAGAATATAAATGTGTGAGAAAAGAAAGAAAAATGTTGGTAAGAGCCAATACCACTAATGATTTTGCAAACATAAAGATCTAAAAGTGGAATGTCATCGATCTTTTTGCTCTTTGAATAAAATCTATGGTGGATAAAATTATAATCACGGTTAAATATTCAAACATGAGATGAAATAATATTAAGAATCTAAATCAACAGAAAATAAATTATATATTTTATGTTAAAACTAAATAATTAAATCTTTCAATTAATTATTTAGCAAGAGAATCCAATTAAATTATTTTTTAAATTCATCATATGAGTAAAATTATTTTTCAAGTTGAAAAAATATAATATTAAGAAGGTCATACAAGTGTTTGAGGAAACACAATCAAAACTAAATCCTGAACAAGAATAAGCTTTCAAGACTATATTATAAAAAGTTAACTCTGGTATAGCAGGATGATCCTTTGTAGATGCCTCCGACGGAATCAAAATAATATTCATATGTCATGCATTACTTGCAAATGTCAGATCAAGAGGCATGATATTGTTAGCAATAAGAACAAGTGGTGTACCAGCAACGATTTTATTATGAGGTTGTACAATTCACTTTAGATATGATATACCTCTTCAAATAACTGAAATAACGATCACAAATATATCGAATCAGATCAATAGTGCTAAATTTATAAGGAAAGCAAAAGTGATAATATGGGATGAAGCGCTTTTGGCTACGCATCAAACGATTGAAACAATCCCCCAGAGTTTTAGAGATATATTGGATATCGATGAACCGTTTGGTAGAAAAGTAATAGCTTAGGAGGTGATTTCTGTCAAGTACAATTACTAGTTCCAAAATTGACCAAAGCAGAAATGGTAAAAGCTAGCTTGCAAAATTATACTTATGACCTCAAATGAAAAATATTCAAATGACAAGAAATATAAAAATAAGAGCAGATACAACATTCAGTGACTTCTTGCTTCGTGTCAGAAACGAAGAAGAGCATCCAATAAAAGATGATTTGGTTCTTCTAGAACACTTGGTTATCAACCCCAATAATAATAGTAGTACATTTAATAAGGAAAATATTTTTATTATTAGATTAAAATGTAATTTGTGCAAATTACATGATAGAATTAAAGAATTACCTTAGCTAGCAGAAATGAATATGTTGATCAACTAAATAAAAGGTTGACTACTAAGTTTTATGGTAAAAACAAAATATTTTTCAGTTTTGACTCAACGGAAGATGATACCAACAATACTACCAAGAAGAATACTTAAATACTTTAATAACAAATGGCCTTCTACTGTACATGTTTGTTGTCAAGTTTATTATTTCTTATGTATGTTAGTGTCAACATATATATAATAGACTAAGTTTAAATTGATCTTCCATTGCATATAGGTTTATGCCCGTCATGCTACTGAAAACTTAGATCTGCTGAATAACTTATGTAATAGTACACATATGGTATATAAAAGTTTTGACAATAACGTAATACATGCAGAACTTATGATACTGATCAATGTGCTTCTAAGCATGTGTTTACCCCCGAATTCAACTTTCGTCTACCGAAACTAAAGTATATCTTTTTAAATTTGTGTGAAAATAATTTTCAGTATGTTTATGTTTTGTAGTTATAATAAATAAAGCACAAGGACAAACATCCTAAATATTGAAGTATATTTACCACAATATGTTTTCTTACACGAATAACTATATGTTGTACTTTCAAGAGAGATATCAATATCGACAACAAGAGTTCAGGTTATGGCAGAGTAACCAAAGCATTAGAAGGAAACATATACAAACACCGTCTATAAAGAAGTGTTCAGTAAGATACCATCACATTAGATACCTTTAAACTACAATACATAAATATCTACTTAACACGACTAAAATTGATCATTTATGTAAGTTCTGATGATATACTTTCATTTTGAATTCACGTATTATGCTAATGTAACAATATTTTTCGCATTTAGATGATTGTTGTAGTATTATATATAAAATTTCTCTCATTAATTAAATTTTATTGTTTATTCATATAAATAAATATATAAACCATCATTGCTATTATTAACGTGATCAAGCTAAAAGTGTAAATATTTAAACCATCATTGCCATTATTTATATATATATATATATATATATATATATATATATATATATATATATATATATATATATATATATATAAATTTTATACATTTTTTCGACTACCAAATGTAAATAATTTCTGGCGCGGGCTAAAAGTGATAATACCCCAATATTGATCAAGCTTTCTCTTCATTTTATTCCCTTGGACCATTTCACTATCTTCTTGGGCTTTTTTTACTTTTAGCCTACATCAGAAATTATTTATATTCGGTAACCAAAAAGTATATAAAATTAGTATAATTTTGTATATAACATCAGAATGTATGTGTCTACAAAAAAAATATTTTTTCGGCTATTATTTTAAGAACGGTTATACAATATCATTTTCTTTTTCAATTATAACCAATTATTGTAAGTCCAAACTCCAAATTCCAACAATTACTCCTATCAGAATACTCAACATTATTGTGTTTAAAGTTCCATGTTATGTCATTGTTTTTTTTTTCTTAAAAAAGGTTGTAGAATTGCAATTCAGTATTCAAATACAAAGTCAAGTTTATCAAAGCATAAGTCCACCAGTTTGTCCCAAAATAACTCCACTTACGTGGTAAATTTTGTTGCGTTTTTATTAAGGGGTGTGAATGTGACGATCCAAAGGGTCATCACTGGATTTCTCTCTTTTTTCGTGCTTTCGAGGCCTTGAAAACCTCACATTTAGTTGTCTCGATTTGCGTGCGCAGTCCGGGCGCGTAGCCGGAAAGATTATATGTTAAATTCTGTGAAAATTTTTAAAATGTGGCTTTAAAATGATTAAAGTTGACTTCGGTCAATATTTTTGGTAAAAGGACCCGGACCCGTGATTTGATGGTCCCGAAGGGTCCGTAGAAAAATATGGGACTCGGGCATATGCCCGGAGTCGAATTCCGAGGTCTAGAGCCCGAGAAAAAATTTTTTCTGTGAAATTGTTTTTCTGAAATTATTAAGGAAAATGGAAATGAGAATTGATTAAAAGACTGTGGTATCGGGCTCGTATTTTGGTTCCGACGCCCTGTACAAGTCTTATATATGGTTAAGCACTTTTTGTGAAATTTGGTTGAAATTGGACGTCATTTGACTTGTTTCGGACCTAAATATCTAAAATTTGAAGTTTATGAAGTTAGAATGAAAAATGATGATTTTGAGGTTTCATTCCTCGTTTGTGATGTTATTTTAGCGATTTGATCGCTCGGTTAAGTTCGTAGGATGTTGTTGAGTTAGCGTGTGTGTTTGGTTAGGAGCCCCGAGGGCTCGGGAGCGATTCGGAGGTGGTTCGGAGTGGTTTTGCACTTAGAAATATAGCAGATTTTCTGCAATTTTTGCACAGGCCTTTTCTTCTTCGCGATCGCGGCCTTAGGCTCGTGTTCGCACTGCCCATGGTGTTCCCCTTCTACGCGTTCGCATCTCCATAATCGCGATCGCGTAAGTCAAGTTCAGGACCCCACAGACTTCCTCTTCGCGTTCGCAGTCAGATGTTCGCGAATGCATAGACTTGCTGCTTCCTCCATCACGTTCGCGTGGCCTTTTACGCGTTCGCATAGAACAAACCTGGACCCCCCAGCATTACCTTCTACGCGTTCGCATTATCTTCCACGCGTTCGCGATGACCTGCCCAGTTTACCCTTCGCGAACGCGGTCCCCTTCCCGTGAACGCGAAGGGCATTTTTGCCCAGTGATTTTTAAAGCTCAAAAATAGACCAGTGACGGGATTATTCCCAAATTTCACACGAGCTCTTCTTCTCCACAGCCCCTAGGTGACTTTTAGAGCGATTCTTCACCAAAGCTTCTTGGTAAGTATTTTCTAACTCGTTTTCTTCATTTTCTGTCATCATTTATCAAATTCCTAGACCTAAATCATGTAACTTAAGGCGTAAATTGGGGGAAAAGGGTAGAATTAGGGCTTTTCAATTTTCTTTGATTTAGACCTCGTTTTGGGGTCGAATTTGAAAACAAATTGTATATTCGGGCTCGTGGGGGAATGGGTGACATGGAATTGGTTCGAACCTCGGGTTTTGACCAAGCGGGCCCGGGGTCGCATTT
>NW_017672655.1:107021-110429 GCF_001879085.1 Nicotiana attenuata
ATATGTGAGCCCAAATGAGTCTGAGCAAAAAGTTATATGTATTATGCTAGACAGTGCGCAATATGCCTACTCGAGTCTCGTTTGTCTTAACTATCAAAGTTGACCACTGATACGATCCCGGCTTAATCCTTGGGCTTTTACTCAGACTTCAAAGCTCCAAATCACTTGAATTCATTCCATAACATCTATATAGCTCGGAATCACTCCTACAAGGCATAAAATACACAGTTAGTGCAAGACATTAGCGATTAAAGCTCAAACTCAATCAAAGTGCGGTAAATTTGAGTGTAATAATCGACTAAAATACGTAATTATAGCCTATCATCAGGTGACATGGAATTGGTTCGAACCTCGGGTTTTGACCAAGCGGGTACCGGGGTCGTAGTTTTTGGTAATTTTTGGGAGGAAAGCTTAGAAAGTCATATTTAGGCATTGGGTTTAGTTTGTTTAGCTATTATTAATATTGTAAAGTCATTATTTCATAGATTTGACCGAGTTGGAGCCGAATTTGAGGGGTAAAGCTATACTAGAGGCTTGAGTTGATTTTGGAGCATTTGAGGTAAGTGTTTGATCTAACTTTGGCTTGAAGGAATAGGATTAGAGTGTTATTATTTGCTAATTGCTAAATGATCGAGTACGGTGTATAGGCATGGTGACGAGTATCTATACATCGGTGTCTAGCATGACCGTGTGTCCTTGTATGTACTTATCCTGATATTGTTATGACTCTTCCATGTTAATTGATGAATTCTATGCAATGTGAAGAGTATGAGGACTAATTATGAATTGTAAATACTTTGGAGCGTTGGCTCGAACGATAAAAAGACTATTGAGTAAGAAATGAAAGAAATAGAAAGAGATATGATTAATCCCTTGCCGGGATGGTTTGAGTATATTGATTATCTCCCTTGCCGGGATGTGAAAGTATTGTTGTTGCTCCCTTGCCGGGATTTAGCTGTTACTTGTGTAATTCCCTTGCCGGGACATTTCTATTATTTGTTTATCCCCTCGCCCCGTTTGGTTGTGATTACTGTTTGGGTGAGGAAGAGTGATAATGCACGAAGGGTCATTCCGTGCCATGCTTTGATTATATTTGCACGAAGGGTCATTCCGTGCCATGTTTTGATTATATTTGCACGAAGGGTCATTCCGTGCCATGTTTTGATTATATTTGCACGAAGGGTCATTCCGTGCCATGTTTTGATTATATCTGCACGAAGGGACATTCTGTGCCATGATTTGAGAGTATGAGAGGGGAAGCACGAAGGTTGATACCGTGCACTTTACTTGATTACCTTTGGTGAGGATGAGAGTAAATTCACGAAGGTTGATGCCGTGCAACTGTTGACTTTTCTGCTCTCATTAATTATTGTTATTGAATTGTTGACTTTATATCCAGACTGTATTTCCCCCATAATATGCTCCCCTCCCTCTTAACTGTTTAATTTCTTTGTTCTTTCCTTTTATTGCATATATATATATTGAACTACACAGGTTGGTTTGGTAGTCCTGTCTAGCCTCGTCACTACTTCGCCGGGGTTAGGCCAGGCACTTACCAGCACATGGGGTCGGTTGTGCTGATGCTACACTTCTGTGCTCTTTGCACAGATCACGGTACCGGAGCAGCTTTTGGACCACAGCAGTAGGATATTGATCGGGAGCTGACTTCAGTCTAGAGACTTACGAGGTAGCCTCGCTGGCGTTCGCAGGCCGGAGTCCCTTTTTATGTTTTCAGTTTGTTTTTATTGTACCGAGACAGACACTTATATATTTCTATTCGGACTTGTTTGTAGCACTCTTTAGTAGTTCGTGAGATAGCGATACCAGTCTTGGGTAGAGAAATGTTAAACTTTCGCATTTTGGGTTTTCAGTTATCTATGTTTTAAAGACTTCCGCTTTAATTTAAATGACTCGTTATATTTATATTGTTCTTGTTGAGGTGAAATCAGGGAATGTTTAAAAGGTTTGGCTTGCCTAGCTCCGATAGTAGGCGCCATCACGACTCCCGATGGTGGGAAATCCGGGTCGTGACAAGTTGGTATCAGAGCTCTAGGTTACATAGGTCTCGCTACTCACGGACAAACTTGGTAGAGTCTGAGGGATCGGTACGGAGACTTCTGTATTTATCCCCTAGAGGCTACGGAGTTAGGAAAAATTTCACTTTTGTTCTTTCTTGTTGTGCGATTCTGTTTCTCAAATACTGATTGTCCTTCTACTCTGTTCTTTCGCAGATGGCGAGAACACGTGCTTCCTCTTCTACCGCGCAGCAGTCCGAGCCCCCAGCAGCAGCTCCTGCGAGGGGCAGAGGCCGAGGCCGTGCCAGAGGCCGAGGCAGGGGCAGAGCTCAGCCCCGGGCAGCAGTCCCAGAGGTGGAGCCTCATATTGACTATGATGAGGAGGTTCCAGCCCCAGCAGCTCCGGTGGGCCCAGCTCAGGTCCCAGGAGGGGTCATGGTCACCCCAGATCTTCAGGACGCTTTAGTCAGACTGGCAGGCTTTATGGAGAGTGTCACTAGAGCGGGTTTGCTTCCAGTAGCACCAGCCACTTCTCAGGCTGGAGGAGGAGTTCAGACTCCTGCTACACGTACTCCGAAGCAGGTAATTCCCCAAGCTCATGTTCCAGTGGTTCAGCCAGCTGTGGCAGCTCAGCCAGGTATTGCGACCCAGGCCGGCGATGGAGCGGCTATGTCTTCGGATGCTTTGTGGAGACTTGATAGGTTCTCCAAGCTCTTCACCACCACTTTCAGCGGTGCTTCTTCAGAGGATCCACAGGATTTCTTATTCAGCTGCCATGAGATCCTTCGGACTATGGGTATTGTGGAGACCAATGGGATCGACTTCGCCACCTTTCGGCTTGCAGGATCCGCCAAGACTTGGTGGAGGGACTATTGTTTATCCAGACTAGCAGGGTCGCCATCATTGACATGGGATCAGTTTGCAGAGTTATTTTTGGAGAAGTTTCTCCCAGTTACTCAGCGAGAGGCTCTTCGCAGGCAGTTCGAGCGCCTCCAGCAGGGCTCCATGACAGTCACCCAGTATGAGATGCGGTTCATTGATTTGGCAAGCCATGCTATTGTTATACTCCCCACAGAGCGAGAGAGGGTGCGGAGGTTTATTGATGGATTGATTCAGCCGATCCGTCTCCAGATGGCTATGGGAGCTGGTAGTGAGATTTCTTTTCAGGAGGCGGCCAATGCGGCCCATAGAGTGGAGATGGCTCTTGCACGAGGAGGTGGTCAGGTGTCGAAAAAAAGGCCTCATCATTCTGGTAGGTTCAGTGGTACCTTGTCTGGAGGTAAGGATTCTTATGGTAGAGGCCATTCACCGAGACCCTTTCAGTCAGCACTCCAGGTTTCTCATGGTACTCCAGGCAGTGGTGGTTCTCAGCAGAATTATCTGATCAGCAGCC
>NW_017672655.1:111455-175723 GCF_001879085.1 Nicotiana attenuata
AGGGGCGAGTTTGTGTGCCCAATGTTGATGGGATTCGAGAGTTGATCTTAGCGGAGGCCCATAGTTCTCGGTATTCTATTCACCCGGGCGCCGCGAAGATGTATCAGGACTTGCGGCAGCTTTATTGGTGGCGTAGGATGAAGAAAGATATTGTTGCATATGTGGCTCGATGTTTGAACTGTCAGCAGGTTAAGTATGAGCATCAGAGGCCTAGTGGTTTGTTTCAGAGGATTGTGCTTCCCGAGTGGAAGTGGGAGAGGATTACCATGGATTTCGTTACTGGACTTCCGATGACTCGGAAGAAGTTTGATGCTATTTGGGTCATTGTTGATAGGCTGACCAAGTCAGCGCATTTTGTTCCTGTCGCAGCCACTTATTCATCGGAGAGGTTAGCTGAGATCTACATCCGAGAGATTGTTCGCCTTCATGGGGTGCCGGTATCTATCATTTCGGACCGGTGTACGCAGTTTACCTCGCGCTTCTGGAGAGCAGTTCAGCAGGAGTTGGCCACCCAGGTTCAGTTGAGCACAGCGTTCCATCCTCAGACGGACGGACAGTCCGAGAGGCCTAGTCAGATATTGGAGGATATGCTCCGAGCCTGTGTCATTGATTTTGGAGGCTCGTGGGACCAGTTTTTGCCTTTAGCAGAGTTCGCCTACAACAATAGCTACCAGTCCAGCATTCAGATGGCTCCATATGAGGCGTTGTATGGTAGGCGATGTCGGTCTCCAGTCGGATGGTTTGAGCCGGGAGAGGCTCGGTTATTGGGTACAGATTTAGTTCAGGAGGCCTTGGATAAGGTCAAGATCATTCAGGACAGGCTTCGTTCGGCTCAGTCGCGGCAAAAGAGTTATGCGGATCGTAAGGTTCGAGATGTAGCTTTCATGGTTGGTGAGCGGGTCTTGCTCCGAGTGTCGCCTATGAAGGGCGTGATGAGATTTGGGAAGAAGGGCAAGCTTAGCCCTAGGTTCATTGGTCCATTTGAGATTCTCGACCGTGTGGGAGAGGTGGCTTACAGATTTGCCTTGCCGCCCAGCTTGTCAACCGTGCATCCAGTGTTTCATGTGTCCATGCTTCGGAGGTATCACGGCGATCCAGCCCACGTGTTAGATTTCAGCACTGTCCAGTTGGACAAGGATCTGTCTTACGAGGAGGAGCCGGTAGCTATTCTAGACCGGCAGGTTCGACAGTTGAGGTCGAAGAGTTTTCCTTCAGTGCGTGTCCAGTGGAGAGGTCAGCCTCCTGAGGCATCGACCTGGGAGTCCGAGTCTGATATGCGGAGCCGCTATCCTCATCTATTACCCGACTCAGGTACTTCTTTCTTTTGTCCGTTCGAGGATGAACGGTTGTTTTAGAGGTGGAGAATGTGACGACCCAAAGGTCATCACTGGATTTCTCTCTTTTTCTGTGCTTCCGAGGCCTTGAAAACCTCATCTTTAGTTGCCTCGATATGCGTGCACAATCGGGACACATAGCCGGAAAGATTATATGTTAAATTCTGTGAAAATTTTAAAAATGTGGCTTTAAAATGATTAAAGTTGACTTCGGTCAACATTTTTGGTAAAAGGACCCGGACCCGTGATTTGACGGTCCCGGAGGGTCCGTAGAAAAATATGGGACTCGGGCATATGCCCAGAGTCGAATTCCGAGGTCTAGACCCCGAGAAAAGAATTTTTCTGTGAAATTGTTTTTCTGAAATTATTAAGAAAAATGGAAATGAGAATTGATTAAAAGACTGTGGTATCAGGCTCGTATTTTGGTTCCGACGCCCGGTACAAGTCTTATATATGTGTTAAGCGCTTTCTGTGAAATTTGGTTGAAATTGGACGTCATTTGACGTGTTTCGGACCTAAATATCTAAAATTTGAAGTTTATGAAGTTAGAATGAAAAATGATGATTTTGAGGTTTGATTCCTCGTTTGTGATGTTATTTTAGCGATTTGATCGCTCGGTTAAGTTCGTAGGATGTCGTTGGGTTAGCGTGTGTGTTTGGTTAGGAGCCCCGAGGGCTCGGGAGCAATTCGAAGGTGGTTCGGAGTGGTTTTGCACTTAAAAATATAGCAGATTTTCTGCAATTTTCGCACAGGCCTTTTCTTCTTCGCGATCGCGGCCTTAGGCTCGTGTTCGCACTGCCCATGGTGTTCCCCTTCTACGCGTTTGCATCTCCATAATCGCGATCGCGTAAGTCAAGTTCAGGACCCCACAGACTTCCTCTTCGCGTTCGCAGTCAGATGTTCGCGAATGCATAGACTTGCTGCTTCCTCCATCGCGTTCGCGTGGCCTTTTACGCGTTCGCATAGAACAAACTTGGACCCCCCAGCATTACCTTCTACGCGTTCGCGTTATCTTCCACGCGTTAGCGATGACCTGCCCAGTTTACCCTTCGCGAACGCGGTCCCCTTCCCGCGAACGCGAAGGGCATTTTTGCCTAGTGATTTTTAAAGCTCAAAAACAGACCAGTGACGGGATTATTCCCAAATTTCACACGAGCTCTTCTTCTCCACAGCCCCTAGGTGACTTTTAGAGCGATTCTTCACCAAAGCTTCTTGGGTAAGTATTTTCTAACTCGTTTTCTTCATTTTCTATCATCATTCATCAAATCCCTAGACCTAAATCATGTAACTTAAGGCGTAAATTGGGGGAAAAAGGTATAATTAGGGCTTTTCAATTTTCTTTGATTTAGACCTCGTTTTGGGGGTCGAATTTTAAAACAAATTGTATATTCGGGCTCGTGGGGGAATGGGTGACATGGAATTGGTTCGAACCTCGAATTTTGACCAAGCGGGCCCGGGGGTCGATTTTTGGAATTTTTGGGAAGAAAGCTTAGAAAGTCATATTTAGGCATTGGGTTTAGTTTGTTTAGCTATTATTAATATTTTAAAATCATTATTTCATAGATTTGACCGAGTTGGAGCCGAATTTGAGGGGTAAAGCTATACTAGAGGCTTGATTTGATTTTGGAGCATTTGAGGTAAGTGTTTGATCTAACTTTGGCTTGAAGGAATAGGATTAGAGTGTTATTATTTGCTAATTGCTAAATGATCGAGTACGGTGTATAGGCATGGTGACGAGTATCTATACACCGGTGTCTAGCATGACTGTGGGTCCTTGTATGTACTTATCCTGATATTGTTATGACTCTTCCATGTTAATTGATGAATTCTATGCAATGTGAAGAGTATGAGGACTAATTATGAATTGTAAATTCTTTGGAGCGTTGGCTCGAACGATAAAAAGACTATTGAGTAAGAAATGAAAGAAATAGAAAGAGATATGATTAATCCCTTGCCGGGATGGTTTGAGTATATTGATTATCTCCCTTGCCGGGATGTGAAAGTATTGTTGTTGCTCCCTTGCCGGGATTTAGCTGTTAATTGTGTAATTCCCTTGCCGGGACATTTCTTATTATTTGTTTATCCCCTCGCCCCGTTTGGTTGTGATTACTGTTTGGGTGAGGAAGAGTGATAATGCACGAAGGGTCATTCCGTGCCATGCTTTGATTATATTTGCACGAAGGGTCATTCCGTGCCATGTTTTGATTATATTTGCACGAAGGGTCATTCCGTGCCATGTTTTGATTATATCTGCACGAAGGGTCATTCCGTGCCATGATTTGAGAGTATGAGAGGGAAAGTACGAAGGTTGATGTCGTGCACTTTACTTGATTACTTTTGGTGAGGATGAGAGTAAAAGCACGAAGGTTGATGCCGTGCAACTGTTGACTTTCCTGCTCTCATTAATTATTGTTATTGTCCTGTTGCTTACTTAAATTGTTGACTTTATATCCGGACTGTATTTCCCCCCATAGTATGCTTCCCTCCCTCTTAACTGTTTAATTTCTTTGTTCTTCCCTTTTATTGCATATATATATACTGAACTGCACAGGTTGGTTTGGTAGTCCTGTCTAGCCTCGTCACTACTTCGCCGGGGTTAGGCCAGGCACTTACCAGCACATGGGGTGGGTTGTACTAATGCTACACTTCTGTGCTCTTTCGCACAGATCACGGTACCGGAGCAGCTTTTGGACCACAGTAGTAGGATATTGATCGGGAGTTGACTTCAGTCCAGGGACTTACGAGGTAGCCTAGCTGGCGTTCGCAGGCCGGAGTCCCTTTCTATGTTTTCAGTTTGTTTTCATTGTACCGAGACAGACACTTATATATTTCTATTCGGACTTGTTTTTAGCACTCTTCAGTAGTTCGTGAGATAGCGACACCAGTCTTGGGTAGAGAAATGTTAAACTTCCGCACTTTGGATTTTCAGTTATCTATATTTTAAAGACTTCCGCTTTAATTTAAATGACTCGTTATATTTATATTGTTCTTGTTGAGGTGAAATCAGGGAATGTTTAAAAGGTTTGTCTTTCCTAGCTCCGATAGTAGGCGCCATCACGACTTCCGATGGTGGGAAATCCGGGTCGTGACAGTGAATGGGAAATGGAAGAGGCACCTTTTAGATTGCACCTCTCCATATCACCCTTCCTTTGTCTTTAAATTTAGAGGCTTGGCCTCATTTTTCAGACATGAAATTAGACATGAAAAATCTGAATTCTTTTCCCCTCTTTTCTACATTGTTGCATTATTTTCCAAATAAATATAAGTGTCAAGTGTGATTTGCTCCATTTGTTGAGTTCACTGAAGTTCTGTGATTTGAAGTGCCGCTATCACAGAATAGTTATTCCGTTCTATCCTGGGAGGAATTAATCCGTATACCTTGGGCAACAGTGAGGGGATTAAATTCCTTAAGGACACATTGTGCATTCAGTGGGCTCGGAATTATTTTAAGATTTGTTTAGTGAACTAACATTTATTGTTGCTTCTATAATTTTCTTGTCACGACCCAAAATCCACTAAGGGTCGTGATGGCGCCGGACACTGCTGTCAGGCAAGCCAACTAAAATACTTAATTAGATTCCAATTTAGACAATTTTGAAAACCCAGATTTTCCTTCTAATTTCATAAGTAAAGAGACAACTGCTTCAATTCAAATTAAATAATAAGCAATTAATACAAAATATTTCAAAACCATCCCAGAACCCGGTATCGCAAGTGCATGAGCAATTTCTAAGAAATAATATAATACAACATCCGTCCGGAATACAGTGGACAGAAAGTAAATACAATATATTGGAAGGGACTATACTAGCTGCGGGCCGCCTCGAATAATGCAACTCACCTAGTCCCAAAATCATCTGTGCTGCTACGCCCAGTAGGCCACTAGAGTTACATATACCTGTGCAACAAAAATGCACAGAAGTGTAGTATGAGTACGAAAACAACGTGTACTCAATGAGTATCCCGCCTAATCTCGAAGAAGTAGAGACGATACTGTCGACTTTGACACTTACTAGTGGTCCAATAATGATGTCAACAATTCATTAAATCGTGGACTCTTATAAACATGATTTTTTTAATCCAATAGGAAGAAACAAGTAAACCATTATTTCTTTTATAGGAAGTTTCCCAAAATTCCTTTTCATTATTTATCCAAATATTCTCAAGCCATGAAGAGGCAATAACAACTTCAATAAGTTCAAGGCAGCAATACAAGCATGCGCAAATCATGCCGAGGCGTACGGCCTGCTCCAACAGAAAATAAACTATGCACTGCCGATGGTCGAACGGCGCGAACCATAGATGCATCTATTACCCCGATCGCGAACTATCCATGCGACGCGGTCAACATGAAATAAACAATCCCCCTGCTCGCGAATCATACGTGCGACGCAGGTACACATAGAAATACATGCTCAGATAGCCAATTAAGAATTTATCGGAGAATATTTATTCAAATAAAAGCCACTTTCTCTTTTAACAATGT
This sequence comes from Nicotiana attenuata, assembly GCF_001879085.1. Classification (NCBI taxonomy): domain Eukaryota; kingdom Viridiplantae; phylum Streptophyta; class Magnoliopsida; order Solanales; family Solanaceae; genus Nicotiana; species Nicotiana attenuata. The sequence continues at coordinate 117,276 of NW_017672655.1, forward strand.
AAGAAAAGAAGTTTAATCCTTTTTGAAATTATTTATTAATTCGATGTGGTTTAAGCAATTCGAGCTGTCAATAAGTTTAAAATTCATCCAAGTATAGCATGCTTTTGGGTCCTAGACTACCCGGACAATAGCATAATAGTAGCTACGCACGGACTCTCGTCACCTCGTGCGTACGTAGCCCCACAAATAGGAGCACATAACCAATTAATTCACCTATGGGGACAATTCCCTCTTACAAGGTTAGAAAGGAGACTCACCTCGCTCCGAAGATCCATAACCGGCATTCCACGCCCTTCCGAAGACATGAATCGATGCACAACGCTCCAGAACAAGCCATAATTATGTAAACCCATTAATATTCTAAGGTACTCATTATAGTCCAATTTATAACAATTCCTAACCCCGATCGAAAAGTTGACAAAAACGCCCTCGGGCCCACGTGCCCGGAATCCGAAATTTTTCGAAGATAAAGTTTACCCATAGCCTCACGAACTCAAATATATAATTTTATATAAATTTCATACCCAAAATCGTGGTCAAAATCCAAGAATACTAGTTTTCTAGGTTTTCCCTCAAACCCCAAGTTTTCTACAATTTTCCATGTCTAAATCCATATATAAACCTTGTATATACTCAAAACTAGTAGAGATCATTTACCTCATGCTTGGTGATGAAAATGGCACTCCAAAGTTGCTCCAAAACCGGCTCCCATGGAAGAAATGAAGTGAAAATGAGCCAAACTTCGATTTTTAAAAGAACCCCACTGCCTCTGCAATTTCCGCATCTGCGGAAAAATGACCGCATCTGCGGAAAAATGACCGCATCTGCAGAAAAATGATCGCATATGCGGTTCTGCATCTGCGGACAAATGACCGCATCTGCGGAAAAATGACCGCATCTGCGGTTATGACAACAACCAACACTTTTTCCCGACACGGAAATGAGCATAACTCCCTCATACGATGTCCAAATTTGACCATTTTTTTGCTATGGTTCCATAATTACGATACAGATCTAATGGTTCAATAAAAACTTAATTTGGAGCTCATTTGCTTAATATGGTACCCCTTTATGTCCAAAAAACGGCGTTGAAACATCAAATAAGAGCGTGATACAACCCGAAACACACCCGAGGCCCCCGGGACCCCGTCCAATCACACCAACCCAGTCTATAACATAACACGGACCTGCTCGAGGCCTCAAATCATACCAAACAACGCTAAAATCATGAATCAACCTCCAATCCAAGCTTTATGAACTTTAGAATTTCAAACTTCTACTTTCGATGTTTAAACCTATCAAATCACGTCCGATTGACCCCAAATTTTGCACACAAGTCACATTTGACATTACGGACCTACTCCAACTTTCGGAATCGGATTCCGACCCCAATATCAAAAAGTCCACTTCCGGTCAAACTTCTCAAAGACCTTCAATTTTCTATCTTTAGCCAAATGACTCCAAAACGACCTACGGACCTCCGAATTCACTTCCGATCGTGCTCCTAACTCCAGAATTACCATACGGAGCTACTCCAAGACTCGGAATCCCAAATGGACATCGATAACATTGAAATGCACTTCAAAACAAACTTATGAAATTTCTTCCAAAATGCTAACTTCCACAATAGGTGCCAAAACATTCCCGGGTCTTCCAAAACCCGATCCGGACATACGCCCAAGTCCGAAATCATCATACGAACCTGCTGGAACCTTCAAATCCCGATTCCGAGGTCGTTTACTCAAAAATCCAATCTTAGTTAATTCTTTCAACTTTAAGCTTCCGAAATAAGAATTCTCTTTCCAAATCAACTCTGAACTTCCCGAAATTTGATTCCGACCGTGCGTACAAGTCATAATACTTGAAATGAAGCTGCTCATGGACTCTGACTGCTGAACGGTGCACTAGAGCTCAAAACGACCGGTCGGGTCGTTATATTTCTGATTCTGAACACAGTAATACCAACAATCTTAAGGAATTTATATATAATCTGGTGGAGTTAACTGCTTGTTCTTAAGAGAATTATTTTGCGGGTGGACAAAATAAAGAAAATTCTGAGTGAAACTATGATCATTTTTATGCCACGGAGAAAATGTAACGAAGAAGTAAACTGTAGACTTAATATGTAGTCGCCACTTCTTGGAGATGTGTTTATGCGGTATCGTTAGAGAGGAGAATGCTAAGGATTTCATTGAGAAAAGACAGGAGATATTGATAATATTCACTGGTTGATAAATTCCAGTGATCTTAAAGGCAAACCTGATCAGTTTCAAGTTGGTATAAATTATCAGTTTTTCCTTCTATTGCTCAATAATTGCCAAGGGCATGAAGATGTGTCCACTTTTGGCAAAGGAGAATTTTTTATGCAAGGTATATAAAAATTATGGGTGTTAACCGGGTGGGGCGGGCCGGTCCGGGCCAGTATTATTTGGACCCGTACGGGTTTGGTTCCGGGCCGGCTCCGGGCTTGCTCTTAACAGGTTTAACGGGTTCGGGTTAATTCGGGTAAAAAATGAACCGTATGGGTTACGGGTTGAGGGGGCCGGGCCGGGTTTAGTGTTTTTTTAATTTTTGTTTTAATATTTTGTATAACTACTGTAAGTTATATTAGTACTTTGTATTAATATAAAGAATACAAGAAAGATGGGGAAAAATTGCACTGATAAATTGCAAGTGCTACATTTATTTCAAAATTACAAAATTAAAGTTTGCATTTAAAATGTAAATTAACAAAAAATAGTAAAACTAAATTTTTATGCATAATAAATTAATAATACTTCAAATTAATCTAACAAACTAAAATATTAAGCATAAATACGTCTAATAATTTAAAATAACACAAATTGTCTTAAAATCTTAAAATAACACATATATAGCATATTTTAAAAATAATACATTACCATCATATTCTATGATTTTAACATTTATAGTTTTATACCCTAAATATATACACTATATGTTAAATTCCAACAATTTTAAACTATGTTAATTAGTATACAATAATTGGTATATTCATGGTATATTTATCGTATATTATGGTATATTCATCGTCTGGGCCGGGCCGGGCCGGACCGGTTAAACCGGTTAGATGCACTATTCATTGGACCGGGTTTAACGGGTCCGGTTAACCGGTAAAAAATAATAAACGGTCTAACCCCCTCTACCCCTCCTACCCAGCCTACCCGGCCCCTTATGAACCGGGCCGGTCCGGTTCCGGTTTTAACCGGTCTGGGCCGGTCCGGTTCCGGGTCAACCCAGCCCGTTAGACACCTTTAATAAAAATGCATAAATTAAAGGAGACGAAGATTTGGTTTAAAATCTCTTGCACCAGAGAATTGTCCGCTTCTCTCATCTGCATCTTAAGTATATGGCCTTGCCATGGTGCATAAAACAATCTGCCATGAACTTTAATTGTTATCCTGAGAAGGAAAAGACACAATAGATGTATCTTCTTGCCACTTGGTCACTTTGATACGACAATTAAGAAGTTGTTAAGCCTTCTGACGATGATGACCAACAGTGTTTGATCATGAAAAGTTGTCTTCAAACGGTGCGATATGACACGACTTATCGGGCGCAATATATAAAAGTAATATTGCATTATAAGAAAAGGTGTCAAGATGTGGCAAAGAATTTACTGTGTCAGGTCATTGCTTGGAGTAATTGAAACTAAACGGGTTTTACTTTCTCTCACTTAACTTATAACTTATTTATTATTCTCTACCCTTGTGATTTATAAAATTTGATTTTGCAAATGTTAGAGTAGATATTTATTATGTGATGATCTCAAAGTATAAAATATATTAGTTTGCATACAATTTGGTAGTATGCACAAAGATATGCGAAAGATTATTTTCAAGGTTTGTAAAATATGAAGTAGGCTTACATTAGTAATATTTGGAAATTATTTTGAGATCATGATATTTTATATGTATATTAGTTTGGGTCAATAAACATATACATATCTTAGTTTGATAAGAATAATATATCAAATTGTTGAAATATTTAGGGGTTATAATTGTTTAGTTGGAAAGCCATTTGAAAAGAAAATCAAAGTACTTGTGATTTCTACCCCTGTTTTGGAGAAAATTAAAATTCTCGTAATTTTCTACATCCGTTATGGAGAATAAAATCTTCGTCAATTCTACTCCTACTTTGAGATTAAAATCTGCTTGATTTTCTACTTAATCTTTGAGATTAAAATCGTCGTAACGTTCTATTCGTTTTTGGGGATTAAAGTCTAAGTGACTTTATACTCATTTTAGAGATTAAAATTTTAGTGATTTTCCACTCCAATTTATTATTCGGTTTGAAGACTAAAAACTTCACGTTTATTAAATTTGTTTGTGTCACATATTACTCGGTTTGAAGATTAAAAACTTCACCGTTTATTAAATCAGTTGTATCAGATGTTACTCGGTTCGAAGATTAAAAACTCACCGTTTATTAACTCTGAATGTGTCAGATTGGTGTGAAGATTAAAAACTTCACCATTTATTAATACTGGCTCTGTCGTGACACAAACAACAGTTCTTGTGGTTGGCTCTACATAGTAAAAGGGGCGGTGAATGTGAGTCTCCTTTTGAAGAAATATATTTGGAATATGGTATTATTCATCAAACGACAGCCCCTTAGTCACCGCAATCTAGTGGAGTTGCAGAAAGAATAAAACGTCAAAGGATAACTACTTCCTTTGGACAGGATTTTCGGACATTCTTGTTGGAAAATGAGCCTCAAATGTTTAAAGAAACATTGTCTTCCTCGGAAGCACAATATTGCAAAGAGGTAGTCAATAGTGAGATAGAATCCATATTAAGTAATCATACTTGGGAATTGGTTGATCTTCCTCCAGGAAATAAACCTTTGGGTTCCAAATGGATTTTCAAGAGATGGTACTATTGACAAATATAAGGCAAGATTGATTAAGGATTAAGACAACGAGAATGTCTTGATTACTTTGACACATGCTCACTGGTAACGAGAATTACATCTATTCGGATGGTAATAGCGTTAGCCGCCGTGTATGGCCTTAAAATCCATCAAATAGACGTAAAGTCAACCTTCTTAAATGGATATTTGGAGGAAGAAATTTATATGGAACAACCTAAAGGGTTCATGGTTCCCGGAAAAAAAAAAGGTGTGTCGACTTGTTAAGTCACTTTACAGACTAAGACAAGCACCCAAACAATGACATGCGAGATTTGACCAAATAATATTGTCAAATGATTTCAAAAATTAATGAGTGTAAACAAATGTGTTTACATTAAGAATACTTCAAGTCATATAGTCATTATTTGATTATATGTAGATGATATGTTGATGAAATATTTAAAATGTGGGGGCTTTTAGCTTATGCATGATAAAAGTCAATGTTAGACGTAATGTCTAAATGATATAATTTTTTGAACCCCATTGATATAGTAGTTTGTAAAGTCATCAGCTGTTTAGTCTTAATGAAGACTAGTTGATGAAACTACTAATTCGGAAGTTGGTCACGTGCCTTTCTCGAAAGATCATTTTCTTTATTGAAAATTTATATTGTTTATTTCTTTTATGAAATAATGTCGCTTTGAAAGTTGTGACTTTTCATAGAAAGATACGTTTGTACGTTTTTGTATGGACATGATCGTTAATGAACAAATGTATTAATACGTTGATCTATAATGAGGTGAACCAACCGATGAACATGATCAAAATCTATTGCAAATTGGATTTGTTTCATGAATGAAGGTGCTATAATTTGTATATCATATAGACGTATGAATAAATAGCATACAAATGCTTGAAAATGGCAGAGTGATTGCGAATGTGTTTTATATTAAAAGCTTTTGGCCACAACTGATGCCAATCATTCCAGCTGTTTATATAATATACGATTGATACATTAAGTGTAGTCAATAATCTGATATGCAATCGAAAGTCGATACGTATTAGTCTACGACATAAGAAAGTTTGCATTGAACTTTCATGACAATGAAACGAGTTTTGAAGTATTTGAAATATACTCCAAATTATGCTTTGCACTACAATAAGTATCCCACGATAATAGAGAAGGGTATAGTGATGCAAATTAGATCACCGGTTCAACCGATTCTAAACAATCGATGGAGGAGTGATGTCTTGGAAATCATCCCAACAAATGTGTATTGAACGCTCTACAGTGGAGACTGAGTTTACAGCCTTAGACAAGGCCGGTGAAGAAGCTGAATGGCTCCGAAATTTCTTGGAAGATATTCCATTTTGGCCCAAACCTTTGGCACCTATGTGTATACATTGTGATAGTCAAGTATAATAGGCAGGGCAAGGAGCGTTATGTATAACGGAAAATCTCGTCACATTCGACGGAGATACAATACCGTTAGACAACTACTCTCTAGTGGTGTTATCACGATTGACTACGTAAAGTCAAGAGATAACGTGTCAGATCCACTTACAAAAGGCCTATCTAGAGAGGCAGTTGAAATATCATTGAAGGGAATGGGGCTAAGGCCTAGGACAAGTAATCATGGCGGTAACTCTACTTAGCAGACTGGAGATCCAAGAGCTAAGTTCAAAGAGATCAAACAAAGTTATGAATGACGGTTCAACATTGTCAAATAACTCAACACATTCTCGTGATGAAGACAATGTTCAGAAATCAAGGTAAAGCATTAAGGCTTTTTGATGAGTCAATAAAGCTTAAAGCTTTTTAATGATTTTCTGAGTCTGGCAGGATATGACCAGATAGTGTGTCTATAGGATTACACGTTTAGAAATCACCTATGTGAGTGTTAAGTGTAAGCCGCTTTAAGGGTAATGAAAGTAAAGGCCTATTCTCCAAGCACTCATGAAACCAGGCGATGTTCATGGCTGAAACGAACACAACCGTGAGAACCAAAGACGGTTAAGGGTTAATTGTGTGACTTATGAAAGTTGTCTAGGTATACACCAAAGTTCGACGGTTCAAAGATATAAAATCTACCGATTGACCGAGTATATCCGACATAAGTTCGCTACGGAAAGTTCAAAGGGAAACCTACTTATCCAGATGAGAATAATCCTTATTTGTGAATCACACAGTATTTTCATGCATGTTTTTTCCTCATATGACCATTCCCCATTCATGTGGGGGATTGTTGCGTTTTTATTAAGGGGCGTGAATGGGAAATGGAAGAGGCACCTTTTAGATTGCACCTCTCCATATCACCCTTCCTTTGTCTATAAATTTAGAGGCTTGGCCTCATTTTTCAGACATGAAATCAGATATGAAAAATTTGAAATCTTCTCCCCTCTTTTCTACATTGTTGCATTATTTTCCAAATAAATATTAAGTGTCAAGTGTGATTTGCTCCGTTTGTTGAGTTCGCTGAAGTTTTGTGATTTGAAGTGCCGCTATCACAGAATAGTTATTCCGTTCTGTACTGGGAGGAATTAATCCGTATATCTTGGGCAACAGTGAGGGGATTAAATTCCTTAAGGACACATTGTGCATTCAGTGGGCTCGGAATTATTTTAAGATTTGTTTATTGAACTAACATTTGTTTGCTTCTATAATTTTCTGATTTTGAACACAGTAATACCAACAAATTTATATCTATTCACTTCCTGACTGTACATGATATTATTGGACCACTAGTAAGTGTCGAAGTCGACCTCTCGTTACTACTTCTTCGAGGTTAGACTGGATACTTGCTGGGTACGCGTTGTTTTCGTACTCATACTACACTTGCTGTGCATTTTTGTTGCACAGGCACATGCATGTTTAGTGGCCTAGTGGGCGCAGTGGCATGGTTGATACGGAGACTTAGGTGAGCTGCATCTCTCGAGACGACACGCAGCTAGCAAAGTCTCCTTCATAGCATTGGTATTTCCCTTTCTGTCCAAATTGTATTCCGGACAGTTATTGTATTTTGTTTTGTTCCTAGCAAACGCTCACACACTTGTGACACCGGATTTTGGGATGATTATGGGTTATTCAGTATTGAAATTGTTAAAACATTATTATTTATTCTGTAAAGTACATCTTTTACTATTAAATTGAATCAAAAAATCATGATTTCAAAAATACAAAAACGAGAAATTGATTATTTAGTGTTGGCTTACCTGACAGTGGTGTCCGGCGCCATCACGATCTTTAATAGAATTTGGGCGTGACACATGTCATTAATTGATTGGTGGAACTTTCTTAGTAAGGCTTTAATTCTTGTTTGACTCATATGATAAATCTGAGTTGATAATATTAATTAAAACGAAATGTATCCATTTTCCATCTAGGTATTAGGGAATTTTGATTTTCTTAAACTGGAATATTTCTTTCTATCACACCAATTTAATTAGTAGTATTTTGTAGCCTTAATTAAGGCTGAAAAGGGAAATAGTAATTTGGAATTTTTTGTAAGAGTTGAAAAGGACAATCCCACATACTAAGCTTTTGCTATATATGTGAGGGTATGGAAAAGATCCAGACAATATTGTCTTTGATATATGCATGCGGCCTTCCATTATAAAAGGATGAGGAAATGGACCTTCATGGTTTTTTATAATATTAAAATTAAAAAAGTGTCTTCATCTCTTATGTGATAAGTAAATCTCGTATATGTAAAAAAAGAAATAAGATCATAAAACTAAAAATAAGTTTATAATGACCCACAAAACCATTTAACCTGAGACAATATGAAAAAGGACTTCATTCTCTGACCATTATCTCATAGATTCTCTTTTGCAAAATTTTTAGGAAAAATGCGTAAGTACCCCTGACATATATCCGGATTTTCAACTATACACTTTATCTTTGCGGGAATCCTATTACCCCCATAAATACCACCCTAAAACTAGACAACCAAACTCTTGGCAAGTGGTGAAATACACGCGCTGCCATATGTATTTTTAGTACTTTCTTTGTTCTTTCTTGTTTTTCTTATCCTTTTTTCTTATTTCTTATTATTCTCATTTTTTTTGGTTATTTCATTCTCTTTCTCTTTGTTTTGGTCACCACCGACATAAAATGGTGGTCGTCAGAATTTCAAGGACACCACTTTTCCAGCGAATTTTTTTTTCTGGCGATAAATTTTTATCCCGATCTGAGTAAATTTTGCTTTGCTTATGAATAGATCTTTTTGAGAGTTTAATTTGTGTGCGAAAAGGATAGAAAGAGGAAAAAGAAAAACAGAATAAATGAAAGAAAAACGGTTAGACAAAGTCGCCGGTGAATGAATATCCGCCGGAATTAGAGAAGAAACGAAAAAAGAAGTAAAAGTAAAAGACAAAGAAAAAGGAAAAGGAAAAGGGAAAAAAAGTAAGAAAAAATGGTAAAAAAGCAAAACGAAAAATCTGAAAATTGTTTTTTCTTGCTTCTCACTCTCCTTGGGAGAGTGAAATACACACACTCTGCCACGTCAACTTTAAGGGTGCAAATAATTTAACTTTAAAATAGTTTAGGAGGGTAATAAAAACCCCGCAAAGGTAGAGTGTGAGTTGAGAATCCGGGTATAGGTCAGCGGGGTACTTATGCATTTTCCCTTTATTGTGTTAATTGAACGGAGGAAATACGCAAATTTGCTAATGCAAATAAATATAAAGTTCAATACTCAAGCTAAGTTAGGCATATGCAAAATAAAACACAATCAAAAAATGATAAAAATAGAGAGTAAATAATATCAAAATATATAAAATTATGCCCAATATCATCACCCCACACTTGGACCTTTGCTCATCCTAGAGCAACCTAAACTTTACTACCTTAACGACATAACTCAAGATACCACATCATGAGGGAAGCAACTACACCTATGACTATGATTGATACAAACAATTAACCATGGGCATACAAAATTTACACTTCCCAATCCTCACATACAAAAGCATAAGAAAATCATAGATTCAACCTATAAGTAGTTGGATACTCTTAATGGTGTGAGGTCTTTTAGGAAAAATCGTACGGGTAGGGGAGGCAAACGGGCAGGTCGGGTCGAATATGGGACGGATAAAAAACGGGTAATGCAAAAATGGATAAATTATCCGACCCGGTCCATATTTCATACGGATAAAAAATGGATTAACCGGCGGATAATATGGATATCCATATTATCCATGACTTATTGAATATGATCACTTTTGGGAGAATTCTTAGTCTCCCAAATTAATTGAGAAACCCATAATTTGAGGCTTTACAAATGTAAAAGTTAAACCTATTAGTTATCCACTGGTTATCCATTTTCTAAATGGATAATATGGTTCTTATCCATATTCAACCCGTTTTTAAGAAGTTCATTATCAAATCTATTTTTTAATGGATAATATGGGTGGATAACTGTTTTCTTTTAACCATTTTGCCACCACTACGTGCGGACTTGGCTCAAAGCGGACAATATCACCACGTTAAGGATATCTTTGGCAATTTTAGCCTAACATTTTGTTATGTTTGTCTGTTTTATGAAATTTCATATTGCCAAATGTATAATTGGCACTTTTAGTGGAGTCACAAATTGATACCTATCTTTTTATTTTCTTGAGATCGTCTTTCATTTTATTTACACTGATTATGAGTTTCAGAGCTATAAATTTCTGAGTATCAAAAAAAGAAATTTGCAGTGCTTAAATGCGCTTTAAAAAAAAAAAAAAATTGATCTTTCTGAGAACTATGCAACACGGACTTGTGACGTGAAGGCCAAAATTGTCTAAAGAAGAAGAATATGAATAACATTGGGGGAATACCGATCAACCTTTCCTGGGGACAGTTGCTTCGATTTCAAAAATCATGACAAAATATATTTAAATGAAATATTTTGACAAGTTTAGGGCCTGTCTTTGTGTTCTGCCAAATCTATTATATTTTGAATTAAAATTAAAAAGAATCTTTAAAATATTAAAAAAATTATATATCCGATGAGGTATTTCACTACCGCAGCCAAATTCATGACCAGTAGATTGCAAAACTACAATATATATGACATTTAATATAAATAAACTTAGAATTGTCAATGTGTTTGGTACAAAGGAAACAAAATTCTAACTTTTTCCTTGTTTGTTGTCAATAATAAAATTCGTGAACGTTTATTCATCATAAAGTTAGGTATATCTACCAACAAGGGTTATCGCTGAGTGGTAAAAACTCCTTCATTCTTAACTAGATGCCTCATGTTCGAGCCCTAAATATGAAGTCACATTTGTTAGGGAGTGTAAATACCTAATTTTTGCTCTCTTTTTTGCTCAATTCGATTGACCCGGTCCAAATCAAAACCAGCCCATGTAGCAATCTAAACGGCGTAGTTTTATGACAAAACAATGTCATTTATCTAGTGATCCAGAGATCAAATCTCGGCCGTTTAAGATCTTCTGATCCAACAGTTCTAAGGCCCTAATCACCCATGGTATTTAAACCCCAAAACCCTGAAATTTTGCTCCCATTTCCCCAATTAGTCTTACTTTCTTCTCCCTCTCCTCTCTCTCACCCTCTCTCTGCGTCGCCACGCTTCCCCACCGTGCACCGCAGCCGGAAATCGTCCACCGGCGGCGGACGACCTCCAATCGGCCTTATTTTTTCACCATCTCCTCCTCTTCTTCTCCTCTCTCCATATCTCCAACCCAAATCCCAATAACCGCTCTCAATCTTTCTAAATCTAAACCTAACCATAACCCTAGTCGCCACTTGCTGCCATTCACCACCTCCAAACCCCATAAAAATCATATCACCGGCCTCCTCTCACTCTCCTTTTCTCCATTCCACGCCCCTAAACCTTCAAATCCCGAAATTCCGGCGACCACCTTCCACCGACACCACTGCTGCTGCTCACTCTTCTTTTCTTTCTTCTTTCTTTTCTTATTTTCTTCTTCCCTTCTGCCCCTCTTGCCTAGACACGACTCGAGCGAGCATTTCACGCTGGCACGATACCGAGATCAAAACTGGTTTTCCGGACCTTTAGTTTTGGTGTGTGCCAACGCGAAATGTTTGCTTCGCTTCGCGGTCTATTCATCACTGCCCGATATCCTCGCAGTTTGCTCGGTACTCAATTTGGCATCAAAAAACCCCGAACTTGGTATAAACCTCGAACCCTTATCCTTTCCTCTAAATTTTTGCTTTTTTTGTTACTGTGTCATTTGTAGCTTTGTTGTAGATTAAATTCTATTTATATTATTTTTGTTTAACGTTCATGTTTAGTCTAATTTCTGATTTCTCCGTTGTTCAAGTTAATCGATTTTGATGGAATATGTCATTGTTAATACATGTTTTGCCTAATCGTCATGTTTCATTTTCGTCTCTGATCATTGGTATTGGTAGTCGCTTTAGCTGAAATCTTAAATCTATCATTTCATGCTTCTTTAATTTTTGATTTCGATAGTTCTTAGGATTAGGTTCCGATAATCAATGATTCAGTTTGCTTATGTTAGTATAGTTGGAGTTTGGTGATGATGTTTAGTCACTCATTAGGCTTGAATCGCCAATTGGATTGGAGTTTCGAGTTATTTTTCTATGGTGTCATATCTTAGTTTGTGTGTTTAAAGATTCAGTGTTAGTCCTAATTAACTAGATTAAATTTGAAGTAGTTGTTTAGTATAAGTAGTTATATGATTAAGTCTTGTTGATCCGTACTAGCTGACTCCTAATTATTCTTGTTTGAATTGCTTATGTTGGAACTAGATTGAATCTGGTTTCTCTTTATTGACTAGCTAGTTTTAAATTTGGTTTGAGGACTAAGAGGAAAGGGAAAGAAAGGGGGTACTTGAGTGTAGGGCCAGTATTTGTTTGCATTTCACTGTTGAGGACTATTTGGAGCATAATACTCCAAAATTTGTCCACTGTTGGTAAAGAAAACTGTTCATTGGATAGATTTCTGGCTTTGGATAGTTTTTGGTCAAACATCTATAATTTTGGACCCATGTAACTATATGCAGGATCATGTGGAGGAAATGGGGTATAGCCTTGTGGTGGAGAATGGTAAGAATACTGATGGGAGGGCGAATGGTAGGTAGTCTGATGAGTAGATGAATGTGGTGGAAAGGTTGTGTGCCTAGAAGATTGTTGCCGGCCATCAGAAGCGAAGGGATGCAAGTGTGTAGTGGAAGGAAGCGAGGGTGTAGCACCATCCTCATGATCAATAAGTATCCTTTCATTTTTATCAGCTAATATGCGTTGAGGATGCTCCAAGTCATTTTCTAATTGATCATCCACCATTTGGTTAACATTTGAGGTATCGTTTTGGTAAGCAACATCTAGCACATTCTCAACTTCCATCCCACCAACAGACTTAGTTTTGATTACAACCAACCAATCAGCCTTATTCCTCTGCAATGGATATGGAGCATAATACACTTGCCTAACTTTTTCTGCAATTATAAAATGATCATAGAGATCATACTCCCTCTTTTTATTAACCTCCATTATGTTGTACTGCGAGTGTACATTTGTACCTCTTCTGGGTGTTGGGTCAAACCACTTGCATCGGAAAAGTATGATCTTCTTATTTGGCCAACTTAAGTATGATAATTCTAGAATCTCTTTGATTACACCATAATAATCATGTTCCCCATGCTGGTTGCCTTCACCACCTTTGACACACACTCCACTGTTATTGCTTTTTTTATACTTGGAGCATTCCTCGGTGTGAAATTTGTAACCATTCACAAGATACTTAGACATAGTACTTAGACATAGTTGTAACCGTAGGTGCAGGTCCCCAAGATATATCTTTTAAAAATTGATTAACACCGTTGTTTGGATTATTGACCTACATGTAGTGTTAAATAAATCACAAGTGAGCAAGTATATTCACAAGTGACCAAGTATGTATATTCACATGTGAGAAAGTATGTAAGATGCACTTACACACTTTTTAAACCATGCCTCAAATGTAGAATATACAGTATCATGGCCAAATTGACTCACGAAGTCACTGAGCGACACATTGAAATTTTGTTAGTTGCATCAACTGAATTAAATAGTATTCCATGTAAATTAATCTTACGTCAACACTTACTTAAGAAAGGTTTGAACTTCCGGACAATTTAGCAACACATGATTTGACGCTGATTTGTACTCTATACTACTTAGGCCCCTTTTATCGATCTTTAGAACCTCGGCCTGGTTGATTGAATATGGATATTGGTGGATATAATGGATCATTCTCAATCACGATATCGTGCTGATTGGGCCTATTTCTAGCACATGGCACATGACTGTCGAAGTAGTAAGAACAAAAATGGGCAATTTCCTTTGCAAGATAGGCTTTGCATATGGATCTTTCAATCCTATTCCTCTGTTTAACAAATCGTTTACACTTGCCAATAGTCCTGCATATTATCATATTAGACGATAATGTTAAAGAAATTACAAGAATGAATGAAGGTTTGATCATTACCTCTCGAATGGATACATCCACCTGCATTGAAACCCCCCCCCCCAAGTCACACCTCATGTACAAGGTGAATTGGAAGGTGTTCCATCACATCAAAGAAACCACATGGAAATATCATTTCCAGCTTATTACTGATTATAGGAATGTTCTGATTCATTTGAAATAGGTTTTCTTCCCTTAATGTGGTAAAACATAATTCTTTGAGGAACAAACTTATCCCAGTGATGGATTTCCAGATATTTTCAGGCAAACCACAAGATGCAATTGGGATTAAAGTTTCCATGAAGATATGACAGTCATGACTTTCAATATGAGTCAGCTTTCCTTCAACCATATCAGCACGTTTTCCCAGGGTCGAAGCATAGCCCTCAGGCATCTTTAGGTTTGTAACCCACTCATAAATTTGTCGTCTTTGTTCCAAAGTGAATGTGTAGCTGGCCTTGGGCTTGAACACCTTATCATTGTTCGCATACTGCAAATGTAATTCAGGTCGCCTGCAATATTCTTGTAAGTCTAGTATAGCCTTCGGGTTATCTTTTGTCTTATTCTTATCATCCACCACTATGTTGAACAAATTGTCAAAATAGTTCTTCTCAATATGCATGACATCAAGATTGTGTCAGAGAAGATTATACTTCCAATATGGCAACTCCCAAAATATGCTCTATTTTGTCCAGTTATGAGAAACACCATATCCAGAAAATCTATAAGGTGGGACCTCGGTAACTTTAAAGAAGTTCTGAACCCTCTCCCAAATTTCCTTACTGGATAACATTGGAGGTGGCAAATCATTTTCAACTGTATTCTTTTTGAATGTGTTCTTCGTTCTTCTCAACTCATGATCAAATGGTAAGAACTGAAGACGACAATCAAACCATGACTACTTTCGGCTATGTCTTAAAGTGAACGCTTTACTATTTTCCATGTAGTAAGGATATGCTAACTTTTCAGCAGTCATCCACCCAGATAATATTCCATATGCAGGAAAATTATTAATGGTGCATATTAAATTAGCATGCAAGTTAAAATTTTGCTTAGTTGATATGTCATATATCTCAACTCCATCATACCACAGTTGTTTTATCTCATCAATCAGAGGTTGCAAATATACATCAATCAAACTCTTTGGATTGCGGGGACCAGGAATAATACGATTTACAAAAAATATATGGACTAGTCATACATATTTCAGGCGGAAGATTGTACGGCGTAATAAAGACTGGCCAACATGAATATGGTGTTGCAGAAACACAAAATGGCGTGAAACCATCAACACATAAACCCAATTGAACATTCCTCGGTTCACTAGCATAATCTAGATACGTCCTATTAAAATGCTTCCAAGCTTCCCCATCTGAAGGATGACACATAACACCGCGAGGCCTTCTATTTTCATAGTGCCATCTCATATGAGTAGCAGAACTCATCGATGCGTACAACCTCTTTAATCTAGATGTCACAACCTTTTTTTACACCTCACTAACCCTCTTAAAATATATAAAAGAGATTTTGAAGCTTAAAAGGGTTTTTCCATTAGAAAGTGACAAAGAATTGTGTTCAAAAGGATTTTTCAGAGTCGCCACCTGACATTGGTTTCGGTGTGCCAGGCCACCGTTTTTAAAAAAAAATAAATTTTCCTTTTTAAAACACTTTGGACTCCAAAACTAAGTCTGCACCAGAGATTCGGGTAAGGGGGTTTGTCACGACCCCAGTTCGCCCTCTGTGAACTGTCGTGATGGCACCTAGTCTCTACGACTAAGTAAGCCTAACAAGTGCGGAAAACAAATCGAAACTTGCGGAAGTATAAATCAAAACCAAAATAACTAAAAGAACGGTATATAGAATGCCGCTCGGCAAATACAGCACAATATCTCAAACTTCTACATCACTATCCCAAAACCCGAAAACTCACGGGAACACAAGCTGAGAGAAATATAGTAAAAATGCTCTAACTCCGGAATGTCTACATCAACATTATGATAGAAGGGCTAATACTACAAGATAGAATAAAGATGGAGACTCTTCGGCTGCGGACGCGGCAGATGTACCTCGAAGTCTCCAAAAGCTCTCCCTGCCTCAAGGATGGTAAGCCTATGTAGAAGTACCTGGATCTGCACATGAAAAACATGCGCAGGAAGGGCATGAGTACACCACAACGGTACTCAGTAAGTGCCAAGCCTAACCTCGGTCGGGTAGTGACGAGGAAGGTCAGGGCCCTACTGAGATAAGTATATATATAATGAAATGACAGGGTAAATAAGCAGTAAAACTTAGAGTCTATAATAAGGATCTACACAGTATAATAAGAGTGCAGTGACGAAAACAGAGATAAAGGCAACTATAAGGAAATACCCCTCACAGCGAGATAAATAGTCGGGATCTCTTGGTATCCTCAATATACACACTAGGGATCTCTTGGTATCCTCAATACATATGCCAGGGATCTCTTGGTATCCCGAGGATCTCTTGGTATCCTCAATACACATGCCGGGGATCTTTTGGTATCCCGCACCTCAATCCGGGTCATAAATACGCATAGGGGATCTCCCGGGATGCCGTCCCGTAGTCCCAATTTAAAACACACAGCAGCAGCTCAAGAAATCGAAATAAATACTAAGTTCGTAACAAGTAGACAGTTAATTCTAGCCTAACATGCTTCACGTAATGCGGTTAAGGAAGTTTAAGCAAATAGGCAATTAAGTCAACTAAGCATGCTTTTCTAAACTAACACATGTTATGTTTGCAAGTAGAATAGAACAAGTAAGAAAAGAACTCAGTCAAAAAATACTTAAAGTAAAACCGGATTTTCAACAATTAGCTCAAGTACGCGCTCATCACCTCACGTACAAGGCATTCAGTTACCAAATATCATATCCTAAGGGGGAAGGTCCCCCACACAAGGTTAGACAAGCCACTTACCTCGAACCGGCTCAAAATCAACTAGAAACCACGCTCTTGCCACGAGTATCCGACTCCAAATGACCCAAATCTATTAAATTCCATTTCATAATGTAAATAATACTTCAAGAAACTGATTCTACAATTAAATTCTAAGTCAATACGCGAAGTTATGTAAAAATGACCAAAACGCCCCTCGGGCCTACGTCTCGAAATCCGCTGAAATTTATCTTTTCAGAATCCTCACACTCGCACGAGTCTATTCATATAAAAATCTCTCAAATCGGATGCCAACAACCAATCAAAACCCAATAATTCGGTCTATGAAGTTTACCCAAAATTTTCCCAAATTTTTGTCCCCAATCCGAATTTAAATGATGAAATTAACTAAAGATTGATGGAATATAACTAGAAAGGGTTAAAGAATCGTTACCCAAAGATCTCCTCTTCAAATCCCTCTCAAAATCGCCCTCTCCCGAGCTCCAATTCGATTTTTCAACTTTTGAAACCAAACCCTCGAATTCATATTTCTGCCCAGCTATTTCCGCATCTGCGGTCATTGGACCGCATCTGCGGTACCGCTTCTGCGGACCAAAATGTCGCATCTGCGACTTTCATTAAAAAGCCCAGGAGCCGCATCTGCGGTACTTTTTTCGCAGATGCAAAACCGCTTCTGCGGTTCTGCGGAACTTGAAGGAACACCCAAAATCCGCATCTGCGCTTGCCTTGCCGCTTCTGCGGCCCCGCACCTGCGGAACCCAAACCACAGGTGTGGTTATGACAGACACCAGCAATTTTCTGAAATCTCTAACTTCAAAAATCTTTCCGAATTCATCCCGAGGCCCCCAGGACCTCAACCAAAAGCACCAATAACACCTAATACCTCATTCAAACTTGTACCAATCCTTAAACCACCTAAAACAACGTCGGAAACTCAAATTAATTAAGGATTTAGGCCTAAGAACTCCAAATTTCCTCAAAATACGCTTTCGATCAAAAACCTAACAAAACCATGCCCGAATGACCTGAAATTTTACACACACATCCCAAATGACACGACGGAACTACTGCAACTTCCGGAATTCCATTCCGACCCTCGGATCAAAATCTCACTATCGAACCGGAAACTTCAAAATTCGACCTTTTGGCATTTTAAGCCTAAATTAGCTACGGGCCCCCAAAACACAATCCGACCATGCCCCTAAACCCGAAATCACTTAACGGAGCTAACGGAACCATCGGATTTCCGTTACGAGGCTGTCTTCACACTGTTGCGACTACGGTCAACTTTCTAACACTTAAGCTCTCATTTAGGGACTAAGTGTCCCAAAACTCTCCGAAACTCAAAACCGAACATCCCGGCAAATCAGAATAGCAGAAATAAACTTGGGGAAAGCAGTTAATAGGGGATCGGGGTGTAAATTCCAAAAATGAATGGCCGGGTCGTTACATCCTCCCACACTTAAACATTCATTCGTCCTCGAACGAGCACAAAGACATACCTGAAGTAGTGGAAAGATGAGGCTACTGGCTGGGCATATCCTGCTCGATCTCCCAGGTCGCCTCCTTGGCCGGCTGACCCCGCCACTGAACCTTCACTGATGCAATATTCTTTGACCTCAGCTTCATAACCTGCTTGTCCAGTATTGCCATTGGCTCCTCAACATAAGATAGATCCTTTTCCAACTGAACCGAGCTGAAATCCAACACGTGCGACGGATCACCGTGATATCTCCGGAGCATCGAAACATGAAATACCGAATGAACCCCTGCCAGGCTGGGAGGTAAGGCAAGCTCGTAAGCAACCTCCCCAACACGCCTCAATATCTCAAAAGGGCCAATAAACCTCGAACTCAACTTCCCCTTCTTTCCAAATCTCATAACGCCCTTCATACACGAAACCCAAAGCAGAACCCGCTCTCCAACCATATAGGAAACATCGCGAACCTTCCGGTCCGCGTAACTCTTCTGTATGGACTGGGCTGTACGGAGTCTATCCTCAATCACCTTGACTCTCTCCAAAGCATCCTGAACCAAATCGGTGCCCAATAATCTGGCCTCACCCGGCTCGAACCAACCCACCGGGGATCTACATCGCCTACTATATAAGGCCTCGTACGGTGCCATCTGAATGCTGGACTGATAGCTGTTGTTGTAGGCAAACTCCGCCAATGGCAAGAACTGATCCCAAGAACCTCCAAACTCAATCACACACGCACGGAGCATATCCTCAAGAATCTGAATAGTGCGCTCGGACTGCCCGTCCGTCTGAGGGTGAAATGTTGTGCTCAACTCCACCCGAGTACCCAACTCCTGTTGTACGGCTCTCCAGAACCGCGATGTGAACTGAGTACCTCTGTCTGAAATGATGGAGACTGGAATACCATGCATACGGACAATTTCCCGGATATAAATCTCCGCCAACCGCTCCGAGGAATAGGTAGTACACACAGGGATGAAATACGCAGACTTGGTCAGCCGACCCACAATAACCCAAATAGCATCGAACTTCCTCAAAGTCCGTGGGAGCCCAGATACGAAGTCCATGGTGATCCGCTCCCACTTCCACTCTGGAATCTCTATCTGCTGAAGCAATCCACCCGATCTCTGGTGCTCATACTTCACCTGCTGACAATTAAGGCACCGAGCTACAAACCCAACTATATCCTTCTTCATCCGCCTCCACCAGTAGTGCTGCCTCAAATACTGGTACATCTTCGCGGCACCCGGATGAATGGAATACCGCGAACTATGGGCCTCCTCTAGAATCAACTCCCAAAGCCCATCAACATTGGGTACACATACTCGACCCTGCATCCTCAATACCCCGTCAGCACCTAAAGTCACATCTCGAGCATCGCCATGCAATACTTTGTCCTTGAGGACAAGCAAATGAGGGTCATCAAACTGACGCTCCCGGATACGATCAAACAAGGAAGACCGAGAGACCACACAAGCTAGAAACCGGCTGGGCTCCGAAAGATCCAATCTCACAAACTGGCTAGCTAGAGCCTGAACATCCATCGCCATAGGCCTCTCTGCTGCTGGTAAATACGCCAAACTCCCCAAACTCTCTGCCCGGCGACTCAAAGCATCGACCACCACATTGGCCTTGCCTGGGTGATACAAGATAGTGATGTTATAATCCTTCAGCAACCCTAGCCATCTCCTCTGACGCAAATTAAGATCCTTCTGCTTGAACAGATGCTGCAAACTCCGGTGATTAGTATATATCTCACAAGGCACACCGTACAAGTAATGACGCCAGATCTGTGTTCAGGCTATCATCAGTTAAAGATTCGGGAGCCAGATATCCCGAAGACTGCTTCAGGACTCGATATGGTCATTACGAGTTCCTTGTTATGTCATTTGGGCTAACTAATGCCCCAGCAGCCTTCATGCATCTAATGCACAGTGTTTTCCAGCCATATCTCGATTCATTCGTGATCATTTTTATTGATTACATTCTGGTATATTCCTGGAGTCGGGAAGGTCATGAGCAGCACCTGAGGACAGTGCTCCAGGCCTTGAGAGAGAAGAAGTTGTATGCTAAGTTCTCAAAATGTGAGTTTTGGCTGGATTCCGTGGCGTTCTTGGGTCATGTGGTCTCGAGAGAGGGTATTCAAGTGGATCCGAAGAAAGTGGAGGCCGTGCAGAGTTGGCCCGGACCATCCTCAGCTACAGAGATCCGTAGTTTTCTTGGCTTGGCAAGTTATTACCGTCGATTTGTTCAGGGGTTTTCATCTATTGCAGCACCTATGACCAGACTGACCCAGAAGGGTGCTCCATTCCAGTTGACGGAAGAGTGCGAGGAGAGCTTTCAGAAGCTCAAGGCAGCCCTGACTACAGGCCAATTTTGATATTGCCTACCGGTTCGGGGTCTTACACTGTCTATTGTGATGCCTCGAGAGTTGGCCTTGGAGTGGTGTTGATGCAGGACGGTAGGGTGATTGCCTACGCGTCCAGACAGTTGAAGATACATGAGAAGAACCGTGCAACTAGTCGAAAAGGTCATCAATATGAGGCAAAGGGTAGCGGTTCTTCACTGTCACCTTATTCAACTGGCGGTAATCAATACACATGCGCATAGAACCATCCTTCTTCTTCACAAATAACACAGGAGCACCCCAAGGCGATACACTGGGCCGAATAAAACCCTTATCAAGTAATTCCTGCAATTGCTCCTTCAACTCAGGAGGAGCCATACAGTACGGAGGGATAGAAATGGGCTGAGTGCCAGGCAACAAATCAATGCCAAAATCAATGTCCCTATCGGGAGGCATGCCCGGAAGATCAGCTGGGAACACATCAGGGAAATCCCGTACTACTGGGACTGAATCAACAAAAGGAGTATCCACACTGGCATCTCTCACATAAGCTAAGTACGCATCACAACCTTTCTCAACCATACGCGGAGCCTTAAGGAAAGAAATAACTCTACTGGGAGTGTGACCTAAAGCGCCCCTCCACTCAACACACGGTACACCTGGCATGGACAGTGTCACGGTTTTGGCGTGACAATCAAGAATAGCATAATGGGGCGAAAACCAGTCCATGCCCAAGATAATATCAAAATCGACCATGCTGAGCAATAATAAGTCGGCTCTGGTCTCAAAACCAGCAAGAATAACCAAACATGACCGATAAACACGATCCACAACAAGAGAATCTCCCACAGGAGTAGAAACATAAACTGGGGAACTCAAAGAATCCCGAGGTACACCCAAATGCGGAGCAAAATAAGAAGACACATAAGAATAAGTGGAGCCTGGATCGAATAGAACCGATGCATCTCTGTGACAGACCAAGATATTACCTGTAATGATAGAATCAGAAGCAACAGCCTCAGTACGGGATGGAAGAGCATAATATCTGGCCTGGCCTCCCCCTCGAGGGCGACCTCTACCTCCCCGACCTCCACCCCTGGCTGGCTGGGCCGATGGAGTAGCAACTGGCGCTGGGACCATCGCTTGAGAGCTCTGCGGGGCCTGTTGTGGCTGAGGAGTTTGTGGGGCTGCAGCCCTCCCAAGTCTGGGGCAATCCCTCACCACATGGCGTATGTCACCACACTCAAAACAAGCTCTGGGAGGACGTGGCGGCTGTGACTGGCACGGGCCAGGTCTGCTGGACTAACCACTGGAAGCACCCTGTACAGGAGGCGCACTAGAGACTGGAGGTGCATAATAAGGCTTCTAAGGCCTAGGTGGAGCTGGAATACCACTGGCTGCTGGAAGAGCTGAATGAACGAGGTGACCCATATGACCCCTACCATGACGACCTGCAGTTGGGGCGCGGGTACCAGAATAATGGCCCGACTCTCGAGACCTCTTGGCCTCCCTCTCCTCTCTGTCCCTAGCATGCATACCCTCAATACTCCTAGCAATGCTCACTACCTGCTGATAAGATATATCCATCTCTAACTCACGAGCTATGCTAGATCTGATGCTGGGAATAAGCCCCTCAATGAACCGGCGAACCTTCTCGCGAACTGTAGAAACTAAGGCTGGTGCATGTCTAGCCAAGTCGATGTAACGGACAGCATACTCCGAGACAGTCATAGTTCCCTGGCGCAAATGCTCAAACTCCGCGCGCCAGGCGTCCCTAAGACTCTGGGGGACATACTCCCTCGTGAACATATCTGAAAATTGAGCCTAAGTCAGGGAAGCTACCTCATCCGGACTGTCTAACTCATAAGCACGCCAACACTGATAGGTGGCTCCTCGAAGCTGGAAAGTAGTGAAGGAAACCCCACTCGATCCTGATATGCCCATAGTGCGGAGAATACGGTAACACTCCTCCAGAAATCCCAAGGCATCCTCTGATGCTAACCCACTGAATACAGGAGGATCATATTTCTTGAACCTCTCAAGTCTCCGCTGCTCATCCTTTGAAGCCGCTGCCCTGTCCTCAGGCTGAACTGGTACTGCGGCAGTGCAGGAATAACCTCTGGGACCTGCTCAACATGTACTCGCTGCTCAGGAGTGCGGGCGGCGGGAGTCTGTACTCCTCCCCGGGCCTGGGATGTGGCTGCAGCAAGGGAAAGCAACCCTGCCTGAGCCAGAGTGGTGTACATGCTCATAAACTGTGCCAAAGTCTCCTGGAGTGCTAGAGTAGTAGTGGGAGACATGTCAGGTGTCTGGACTCCAGCCGGTACTGCCGGTGGTACCTCGGCGGCAGCTCGCACGAGTGCTCTGGCTGCACCACGAGCGCATCCTCGGCCTCTACCCCGGCCCCAGCCTCTGACGGCTCCAGTAGGGGGCGCGGGTGCCTGGTCGTCTCGAGTAGCACGTGTCCTCACCATCTGTGAGAGAGTAGGAAGACAGAAGATTAGTTGTGATGTCAAAAATCTCGCACGACAAGGAAATCAAATGAAGTGGAATTTTCCTAACAGTTACATAGCCTTTCGTAGATAAGAACAGACGTCTCCGTACCGATCAGCGAGACTCTAATAAACCGACATGTGTTCCATGACTCCTATGAACCTAGGGCTCTGATACCAACTTATCACGACCCCAGTTCGCCCTCCGTGAACTGTCGTGATGGCACCGAGTCTCTACGACTAGGTAAGCCTAACAAGTGCGGAAAGCAAATCGAAACTTGCGGAAGTATAAATCAAAACCAAATTAACTAAAGGAACGGTATATAGAATGTCGCTCGGCAAATACAGCACAATATCTCAAACTTCTACATCACTATCCCAAAACCTGGAAACTCACGGGAACACAAGCTGAGAGAAATATTGTAACGACCCGACCGGTCGTTTTGAGCTTTTGCACCTTGATCGCCAGTTCTCGGGCATGACTTGACCCGTGTTATGCATTATGACTAATGTAGATCGTTGGTTTTGGATTTCAGGAAGAATTGGAATGAATTTGAAAGAACAGTTACAGTTGAAAGCTTTGAATTGAAAGGTTTGACCGAGAGTTGACTTATCTGTATATGAGCTCGGATCGGAGTTTTAACGATTTGGTTAGCTTCGTTAGATGATTTGTGACTTAGGAGTGTGATCGGAAGTGATTTTGGAGGTCCGGTGTAGAATTAGGCTTGAATTGGCGAAGTTAGTATTTTGGCGAATTCCGGTTGATCGGTGAGATTTTGATCCAAGGGTCGGAATGGAATTCCGAGAGTTTCTGTAGCTTCTTTAGGTGATTTGGAATGTGTGTGTAAAATTTCAGGTTATTTGGAGGTGTTTTGGTCGGATTTTTGATCAAATGCGTATTTCGGAAGTTTTAGAAGAACTTAGGCTTGAATCCGATGTAATTTGATAGTTTTGGTGTTGTTTGTGGTGTTTTGATGATTGGAGCAAGTTTGAATGATGTTTTAGGATGGGTTCGCACTTTTGTTTGAGGTACCGGGGGCCTCGGGGTGATTTCGGATGGCCATCGGGGTGAATTTTGGACTTGTGGCATTTCTGAAGTTGCTGGTATCTAGTATTTCCGTATCTACGGAAAAGGGGCCGCAGATGCGGTTCCGCAGATGCGGTGATGGAGTCGTAGGTGCGAGTTTCCTTAAGGAGTTGCCTTTCCGCAGATGCAAGCTTGGAGCCGCATCTGCGTTGCCGCAGATGCGCCGTGTGGACCCTAGAAACGGATAAGGGCCATTGGGTGTTCCGCAAAAGCGGGCCGGTGTCCGCAGAAGCGGATTTAGACCGCAAAAGCGGCCCTGAGCACAACAGTATATTTTCGCAGAAGCGGTAACCGCATATGCGGTACAGTGATCGCAGATGCGAAAAGGGCTGGACAGAAAGGGTTTTAAAGGTTCATTTTGTTCCGCGAGCTAAGGCATTTTTCCACCATTTTTGAGCAAACTTAAGAGCTTATGGACAGGAATTGAAGGTGATTTCAACTGGGTGTGATTGGAGGTGAGTTCTATGACCTAAATACATGATTTAATGGTAGAATTAACATAGAAATTTATGGAAATTCATCAAAAAGGGGGAAAAGCTAGGGCTTGGAATTTGATATTTCAAAGTGGGATTTGATGGGTCATTTGGGCTCGGATTTGGGAGTTTTGGTATGTATAGACTCGTGGCGAGATAAGTAATCCGATGATGTTAAATTTTTTTATTTTCGAGAAGTGGGCCCGGGGCTCGGGTTTTTGCAAATTTCGTGAATTTCAATATTTTTCGAGTCTTTTCAATTGGGTTATGTTCCCTTAGCCTATTGTAACGTATTCGTTGTGGTTTTGATCAGATTCGACGCGCGAGGAGGTCGATTTGCGAGGAAAGGGCATAGCGAGCTAGGATTTTGGCCGGCTTGAGGTGAGTAATGATTGTAAATGACATCCTGAGGGTTTGAAACCCCGGATCTGCACATCGTAGTGCTATATTGAGGTAACTTGCATGCCAGATAGCGAGCGTGGGGTAGAGCACCGTTTGGGATTGTGACTTGGTCCGTCCCGATTGATGAAATTACTGCGTATTTGACTGAAATTACTTGCTATCATTATAATTTGGGCTGATTGCTATATTTGGGCTTTGTGCCAACTATCTGAACCCTTCAGGGATTGTTGTTGATAATTCCTTACTGATTTAATTAGATAGTTGAACTCAGTCATGTATTTTCCACTGTTTTAAAACTCAGCCAAGTTTATTATGCCTTAAACACCCGAAATGATAATTTTAAAAAATATTTTGGGCTGAGCATCATGTTTTACTGTTGCCCGAGTGGCTTATGTGACCTTGTTGACTGAGTAAGGCCGAGGGCCTGTATTTGTGAGGATACTTTGGATCGGGCTGCACGCCACAGCAGTAATATACTGATACTGATATGAGGCCGAGGGCCTAGATTTGATGCCACGAGATGGCTTGATATTGCGCTTGGGCCGTAAGGGTCCCCTCCTAGAGTCTGCACACCCCCACTGAGCGCCGTCGATGATAAATGGATCGGGCTGCACGCCGCAGCGATATGTGGAGCGAGCTGCACGCCGCAGCGGTACTAGTACTATTTGATGTGTTTACCTTATTTCATTTTTCTTCCATTATATGTTGTTTGTGCTTCTTCTTGCAATATTTACCTGTTGTTCTGGTATTATTTGATAACCGAGTGTGGTGCCCGAGAGACGGACTTCTATGCTTATCTGCACTATTTGTTTTTGGCATTCATTTGCGTTACCGCTGAAAAGATCATTTTCAAAAGAGGTTTTAAACTGAGCTAAGATATTTCTAAAGGTCTTACAGCTTCACTGCTTTTCTCAAAGGGTTTTTCACTGCCCCTATATAGCATGATGGTTTGCTTTACGTGATTTCTTACTGCTCAGTTGTTATTTACCCTTATTACTTACTGAGTTGGAGTACTCACTTTACTCCCTGCACCTCGCTGCAGATGTAGGTATTGATCACCCGGTAGCGGGTTTTGGCTGATCAGAGGCAGAGCTATAGGAGTAGCGAGGTGACTGCCTGCATTTGCAGCACCATTTTTCTCTCTTTTGGTTCATTATTCCGGCTTGTATATTTTAGGTCTTGTAGTTGTATGTATACTCTGATAGATGCTCGTGACACCCCGGGTTGGGCTGTGTTTGGGTTTTATTCTACACTTATTAAAGAGACCTTTTGATAGGCTGTGGTTATTTAAAATATATTAAAGCTGCTTATTAATGTTAACTATTCTAAAATGATAAGTTGGGTTAGTTGGCTGGCCTCGTCTTCACGAGAGGCGCCATCACGACTAGTGCGGGGTTTGGATCGTGACAAGTTGGTATCAGAGCCTAGGTTACTAGGTCTCACGAGTCATGAGCAGGTTTAGTAGAGTCTCGCGGATCGGTACGGAGACGTCTGTATTTATCCTCGAGAGGCTGCAGAACCTTTAGGAAACTTCACATTCTTGTATTCTTATCGTGCGTCCTTGATTCAGCTTGAATAGAAACTCTTGAAATTCCTTCCACGCGTTTGTATGCACGCATGAGCGCTCAGTATCAGATGTGCCTCGATGGCTTGTGATTCCCCGATCAAGGGGCGAGATGTGATCTCTATGAGTTTGATGTTGGGCCAGTCTGGAGGACTTGGGGCCGGATCTTTGCCTATGGCTTGAGCACTGAGGTGTTGATTGTGTGAGTAAGTGTTTTGAACTTATATGTTCGGCAGTGTCCCTATTAGTGGAAGTGATGGTTGAATAGCTATGTGATGAGTGTGTTAGTACTGCGGGATGTATCTATGTAACTTGGAAGTGACGAGGAAGTCTTGCGGGATGATAAATGAACTATTAAGTGTATGATTCCATTGTGATTGGAGGTGTAGCTCCGAGTTATGGGCGCGTGAAGAATCCTTTCGTGTCTCCTAGATGGGAGTGAAGTAAATTTCACGTTGCGGTATGAGTTCAGACCCAGGAAGACTAAGTGGCTGTGTAATGTGTATGACGGTGGAAGGTGTACGGAAATGTTATATTGAGGCGAAGCAGGTGGGTTATCTCCTGCGGAGTGTTCTTAAGTGGTATGATCCTTATGTGTATGTTAGAAGATCTCATGTGTAATGGAAGGGTACAGGTTGAAATTTGAGATTTCGGATTGCTTAAGAGAGTGGGCTTAACTGTTGCGAGGATGAATGCGAGATTTGCAGAAGATTTACAGTACTGGATGACCTGTGTTTTCACAAACTTATAAATGATTTGAGTTTAATCTCACTATGGTATTGTAGCATCAATATAGTAAAAGTGTTACGAGTTGTTGAGTGTGTCTTGATCTATGGCTTCGAGCCAAGTGGGGGAGTCTGCTGTGAGCAGTTGATTGCACGGTTAGGTGCTATGTTGGTTCCAGTTTGGGCATGCGAGTGAATTAGCTATGGCTAGAGTGAAGGAAAATTTTGACAAAGGTTATATTATGCTTCATAGGGTATGAGAATCATGGGATGTCTAGAGTGTTGTTGGTAAAGAATGCTCGGCGCATAGAGCAGGAAGTTGCTTGGGTGTATTGGGATGAGGATTTCATTTTGCAGTATCGGAGTGCCAATGAGGCACGGGTGGTTCTGTTCGTTAGGTCAGGTAAGTTGCAGTTTGAATAAGAGTGAATGACTTTCGAGAATGGTTCTAATGTGTTCAAGATTCTACAGGGAACAATCGGGTATCTTAAGGTTGTGTAGGTGGTTAGAAACTGTCATTTCTATTGGAAGAGGTCAAGACTTATGGTACTTCTATGTGAATTATGGGATTCTATGTATCAGTATCAGGAAGGTAAAGGTAATGGACTTAGATTCGCAGGAAGTTCTTCAGAGTAAAGTATTCTGGAATGTGGTGTTTATGGGAATATTTGAGAGAGTATTCAGTGGCTTATGGGCCTTAGACAGCATGGAGTTATGTTTGGGTCTCGTGAGGTAAACCTGGGTTGAGAGATTGTGGTACTACAGCAAGAGGGAGCATCAAGTTGAAAATGAATCAGAAGGAAATTTAGATAGATGGAGTAGCTTCATAGTAGACAGAATCGGCATGGTAAGGATATAATCAATTCTTTGTATGTGTTCGAGGTAATGGGTTCCTACAGGTATTTCACAGCAATGCTCATGGGTTTTGATGGCTTGCTTAGCTTGGCCTAGTTAGAAGGATTTAGTCCTCGCAGTTTAATTTGTGCAAACGGAATTGGGAGAGTTCTTGTTGATTCCTACCGTGGTTGGAGAGGTGCATTTTCTATGAATATGAGAGGCATGGGATGTGTAATGATTTTTCTTCTAGATGGGATCAATGGCAGTTCTTGTCTAGTTGGGTGCATAGATGTCTGTGGCTTGGAAGGGAGATAAAGTTTTCATGTTATACTCAGATGGTTTGGTATATGCGGTATGTGGTGGAGGACCGAGACTTGTGTGTGTTAGGTTGCAGTTCAGTTTTGAAAAGGAGTTCATAAAACTCTTAAGTAGCGGGTAGCCTCAGATAGTTAAGAGAATGGTATCGCTAATTGGAAGTGATTTGACGATAGTATATGTTCAGAAAAGGGTTAAATGTGAGTGAGTTGATGGCACTTCGGTAGTATTACGACACTTTCTTGTTAGAGCGACTGGTGATATTCGGGTATGTTTGGTGGCACAGGGAAATTTTAGAGTATCTGTCGTGGAATGATGGGGTATTTAAGGTGTGGTATGCTGTCGAACGGCGAAATTGGGATTAGGTACGATGATTTGTGTGCTATACGGAGTTGGAGATCGGGAGTTCTCATGTTCAGGCTACATTGTGGTTGTAGTTCGCGTGTATCGGCACTGTTTAGTGACTACCGAGATTTGGAGACCCGAGTGGATCTTTATTTGCTGGTATGTTAGAGTGTGGATGTGATGTTTGAATTCACACTGGTTGCCTTAGTGTTGGGTTATTCTGGACTATTACGCTATGGGCTATGCTGGAAATGCCATGGGTGAGTGGCGAGGTGCGTCGGATTATGTTCTAGCAGAGTGGTTATATTTCAAAGACCCAGCGGACGGCTGGGAAGGACTGCCTTTCTTAATTGGGCCTTCGTGATGGATATCAGTGTAGAGGTTCTGTCATTGATTTAGTTCCGGTGTTGAGGGACTTCGGATGTGTTTCTTGTGGCCGGGCATGTCGCCGGGCGAGGTTGTGGATTTCGGAATTGATTTGGTGCCGGGCACCGTATCGTATGGCTCCGGCAGGAGTTATAGTAGTGGAAGGAGCAGCTTCAGACTTCCTTGTTAAAGAGTTCGTTGGCAGGCCAGTATGGATGCGTGTTCTAGTTTGAGTTGGCTTGGTTGGCCCCGAATTGTATTGTTGAGGGATAGTTGATTCGACCGCTATTGAGCTTATTAGTGATCTGGGGAGATCTATGAGTTACCTTTCTGTGTTTTAATTGCTGGTTATAGGCACATATGGTGCGGTTCAATTGGGGTCTCCTAGTGGAATTCGAGCGGGAAGAGTAATTGAGCGTTGCTTAGTGAACGACGTATCGGTAGTGTCCTATCGGGTTGCGTGGCGTATGTTATTTGTTTCACCGTGGGTGTAATGATTTACTTTGGTTCCAGACATCAAATTGTGCGTGGCTGTCGATTTTGAGCATAGTGACTTGAGGTGTTCCATGTGTAGCAGTGTTTGGATAGGATCGCGCATTGTAGCGAGGCTACGTGGGGATATGACCTTTCGGGGTGGATTCATGTGTTCTATTTCTATGATGTGAGACAGGGTCTCATCTTTGTGTTGTGATGGTACTGATGAGCTTGAGGAACAACTCTTTCGTTTGGGGTCATTTTTATGATTTGAGTATATCCAGACCGTTTCTTATTGGTGCGCGAATTATACATGTTGTGGCTTAGGCCGGTATTGATGTGTCATGTCACCAGAGTGGTGTGTTGGATTCGAGGTGATCGTTGGGGTCATTAATGAATACGATCGGATTTGATTTCATCTTGTTGGAAGGATAATATCGAGGTTCAGCTCGGAAATCTGCTGTGGTATTAGCCAAAAGGGAAGTGACTTCATGAATGGTTGACCTGAGAAATGGTTATGATTTGTTGTGTGTTTCCTTTATCATTGGCAGTATGTGAAAGTGTTGGAATGACACTTTAGTTGATAAGAGGTTTCCTATCGATATTCGGTTGTTATGTGCAGCTACTGTGAATAGAAGTTATCGTTTCGAGTGTTTGAGTTATGTGGTTTATCATGTAATTGCAGCTGAGGTTGCAGGTATGGGTTATTGCAGCTGGTTCGGGATTATTCAGAGTATAGATGTGAGGTTCTAACCTTGCGTGTGATTTCGGAAAGTGAAATGTGGTTCTATGACTTATGGGCTAGACTGGATTGTGTGATTTTAGTTAAAATGTGTTATCGGACCTATATGAGATAGGGTGACGTGGGATCACCCCCGGGTATATGCATGGTAAGGTTATTCAGCGATTCGTTGGCTTTTAGAATAGCTCTGGGTACGTTCGAGGACGAACGTGTGTTTAAGTGGGGGAGGATGTAACGACCCGACCGGTCGTTTTGAGCTTTTGCACCTTGATCGCCAGTTCTCGGGCATGACTTGCCCCGTGTTATGCATTATGACTAATGTAGATCGTTGGTTTTGGATTTCAGGAAGAATTGGAATGAATTTGAAAGAACAGTTTCAGTTGAAAGCTTTGAATTGAAAGGTTTGACCGAGAGTTGACTTATCTGTATATGAGCTCGTATCGGAGTTTTTATGATTTGGTTAGCTTCTTTAGATGATTTGTGACTTAGGAGTGTGATCGGAAGTGATTTTGGAGGTCCGGTGTAGAATTAGGCTTGAATTGGCGAAGTTAGTATTTTGGCGAATTCCGGTTGATAGGTGAGATTTTGATCCGAGGGTTGGAATGGAATTCCGAGAGTTTCTGTAGCTTCGTTAGGTGATTTGGGATGTGTGTGCAAAATTTCAGGTCATTCGGAGGTGTTTTGGTCGGATTTTTGATCAAATGCGTATTTCGGAAGTTTTAGAAGAACATAGGCTTGAATCTGATGTAATTTGATGGTTTTGGTGTTTTTTGTGGTGTTTTGATGATTGGAGCAAGTTTGAATGATGTTTTAGGATGGGTTCGCACTTTTGGTTGAGGTCCCGGGGGCCTTAGGGTGATTTCGGATGGCCATCGGGGTGAATTTTGGACTTGTGGCATTTCTGAAGTTGCTGGTATCTGGTATTTCCGCATCTCCAGAAAAGGGGCATATATACGGTTCCGCAGATGCGGTGATGGGGTCGCAGGTGCGAGTTTCCTTAAGGAGTTGCCTTTCCGCAGATGCGAGCTTGGAGCCGCATTTGCGATGCCGCAGATGCGGCGTGTGGACCGCAGAAACGGATAAGGGCCATTAGGTGTTCCGCAAAAGCGGGCCGGTGTCCGCAGAAGCAGATTTAGACCGCAAAAGCGGTCCTGAGCACAATAGTATATTTCTGCAGAAGCGGAGGAAATACCGCAGAAGCGGTAACCGCATATGCGGTACAGTGATCGCAGATGCGAAAAGGGCTGGACAAAAAGGGTTTTAAAGGTTCATTTTGTTCCGCGAGCTAAGGTATTTTTCCACCATTTTTTAGAAAACTTAGAGCTTTTGGACGGGAATTGAAGGTGATTTCGACTGGGTGTGATTGGAGGTGAGTTCTATGACCTAAATACATGATTTAATGGTAGAATTAACATAGAAATTTATGGAAATTCATCAAAAAGGGGGAAAAGCTAGGGCTTGGAATTTGATATTTCAAAGTGGGATTTGATGGGTCATTTGGTCTCGGATTTGGGAGTTTTGGTATGTATAGACTCGTGGCGAGATAAGGAATCCGATGATGTTAAATTTTCTGATTTTCGAGATGTGGGCTCGGGGCTCGGGTTTTGCAAATTTCGTGAATTTCGATAATTTTCGAGTCTTTTCGATTGGGTTATGTTCCCTTAGCCTATTGTAACGTATTCGTTGTGGTTATGATCAGATTCGACGCGCGAGGAGGTCGATTTACGAGGCAAGGGCATAACGAGCTAGGATTTTGGCCAGCTTGAGGTGCATAATGGTTGTAAATGACATCCTGAGGGTTTGAAACCCCGGATTTGCACATCGTAGTGCTATATTGAGGTGACTTGCACGTCGGATAGCGAGCGTGGGGTAGAGCACCGTTGGGGATTGTGACTTGGTCCGTCCCGATTGATAAAATTACTGCGTATTTGACTGAAATTACTTGCTATCATCATAATTTGGGCTAATTGCCATATTTGGCTTCGTGCCAACTATCTGAACCCTTCGGGGATTGTTGTTGATAATTCCTCACTGATTTAATTATATATTTGAACTCAGTCATGTATTTTCCACTGTTTTAAACTCAGCCAAGTTTATTATGCCTTAAACACTCGAAATGATAATTCCAAAAAATATTTTGGGCTGAGCATTATGTTTTACTATTGCCCGAGTGGCTTATGTGACCTTGTTGACTGAGTAAGGTCGAGGGCCTGTATTTGTGAGGATACTTTGGATCGGGTTGCACGCCGCAGCAGTAATATACTGATACTGATATGAGGCCGAGGGCTTAGATTTGATGCCACGAGATGGCTTGATATTGCGCTTGGGCCGTAAGGGGCCCCTCCCGGAGTCTGCACACCCCAATGAGCGCCGTCGACGATAAATGGATCGGGCTGCACGCCGCAGCGATATGTGGAGCGGGCTGCACGCCGCAGCGGTACTAGTACTATTTGATGTGTTTACCTTATTTCATTTGTCTGCCATTATATGTTGTGTGTTCTTCTTCTTGCAATATTTACCTGTTGTTCTGGTATTATCTGATAACCGAGTGTGGTGCCCGAGAGACGGACTTCTGTGCTTATCTACACTATTTGTTTTTGGCATTCATTTGTGTTACCGCTGAAAAGATCATTTTCAAAAGAGGTTTTAAAATGAGCTAAGATATTTCTAAAGGTCTTACAGCTTCACTTATTTTCTCAAAAGGTTTTTCACTGCCCCTATATAGCATGATGGTTTGCTTTACGTGATTTCTTACTGCTCGGTTGTTATTTACCCTTATTACTCACTGAGTTGGAGTACTCACTTTACTCCCTGCACCTCGCGTGTAGATGCAGGTATTGATCACCCGGTAGCGGGTTTTAGCTGATCAGAGGCAGAGCTATAAGAGTAGCGAGGTGACTGTCTGCGTTCGCAGCACCATTTTTTCTCTCTTTTGGTTCATTATTCCGGCTTGTATATTTTAGGTCTTGTAGTTGTATGTATACTCTGATAGATGCTCGTGACTTGTGACACCCCGGTTTGGGCTATGTTTGGGTTTTATTCTGCACTTATTAAAGAGACCTTTTGATAGGCTGTGGTTATTTAAAATATATTAACGCTGCTTATTAATGTTAACTATTCTAAAATGATGAGTTGGGTTAGTTGGTTGGCCTCGTCTTCATGAGAGGCGCCATCACGACCAGTGCAAGGTTTGGGTCGTGACAAATATAGTAAAAATGCTCTAACTCCGGAATGTCAACTTGGAATGCTAAATGCCTCATTTTATTAATAGAAAATAAGACGAATCCCAAATTGACACTAAATAAATAGGAAATGGAAATCACTAATGGCCATCGGCCTTATTACATTTTATAGAGCGAAAAGAAAAACTCATATCCTACTTGGTCCCAGAAGGACCTTCCCCAGATTCGGCATCCCTGGCTCCATCGAACAGCTTTCCCAACTCGCGAAGTCCCAGCAATAGGTAGGCCCTCGCTAGGTGTCCGCCCTCGGTTCCTTCAGCATTTTGGCAATCTTCGACCCTTTTGAGAAACGATTTTTGTCACTAGAGTGTAAATCTTTTCACCGACTTAGCAATCTTGGGTGGATGTTGGTGACCATGCTGAGTCTGGGGATTTCGTGCCTCATTATCTGCAAGAAAATAAGGTTAGGCCCTTTCCTCCACCGGACTCGACTATTTAACATCAATAATTGTCATAAGCATTTAGTTCTCCAAATAAATGCATAGAACGTGATAATGTCCGTTTGGGTTTTAGGGGAACCCGGTGGACCTTTGGATAAGGCTATCTTAAAGAGTCATTATGTGGACAACATAACTGACTCGGCTAGGTTTGACCATGATCCATGCACAGTTTAAGTAGAGTGAGGTTTCTATGGGGTTTTAGACCGGTACCCTTGAGCAGACAACTCAAGGGGAAAAGGCACGGAACCGTCGACTACACCGTTGATCGACTGGTTTTACCGCAAATATGCTGTTTCCGGATTTAGGGGTGATAATATAGGAAGAGCGCAACAACTCATTATAAGCGTTGCTATGGTATTTGTTTGGCACGAGTGGAATATGATGTCGAGCATGATTATGCAACAATTAAAGGCATGTTGTCACGTATTTGCACGTTAAAGAAAGCACTAAATACAATAGTTTTCATGATTTAAGGCAGTAGTAAAGGAAAGCGGTAAAGAAAAGAAAAAGGAGACAAGTCAGTTTTGCAATCGAAAAGAAAATTGAATGCTTAAAAGAAATAAACAAATAATTGTGCGTGAACGAGCATAAATTCACAATAAAGGTCTGAAATGGTAAAAGCCTTAAAAGATCCCCAGCAGAGTCGCCATGCTGTCGCGTCCCCTTTTTCTCGCGAAATCGGGTTTATGACAGTTGGGAGGACAACTCATTCCTTTTGCGAATTGGTTTTGATCTAAAGAGTCGCCACCTAATGATTAGGGTGCATTAGGACACCAAGGAGGTTTGATTTGAGTAACCAGAGATTGGGTAAGGGCTTGAAATTATTCTAAGGGGAAGGTGTTAGGCACCCCTCAGAATCCACTAGTGTGGTTCCCGGCCAGACTATTATTGTAAATTTGGGTATAATTAGCATATAGACAAATAAGGCTCAAATAAGAGGGAATTTTATCACATAAAGGTTTGAAAGTAAGCAAGGTTTGAAAGAACAATTAGGAAAGCTGATTTGTTTTTAAAAATAAAGAGTTAAAATGCTGAAAAGAAAGAAATAAAGAATAAAGGGAGGGGGGTCCTAGGTTTATTAATAATATGGATCACCCCACACAATGCCCGGTACTCACTCCTCGATGAGGGGCTACACGTGGCATTATCGCGTGGTCATCATATCCATATTTACCCTTCCCACCATGTTAAGGTATTAAAGCGCGGAATGGTCTCGCTTACCTATTGCATGCTACTACCCGTCCCAATCCTGTCAGTCCCAGGGGCATTTAGGACTACTAATCCTAAGGGAGGTAGGGATGATAAGCTTATTTGTGGTTTTAAAGGCAAAAAATTCTAAGGCGACATACAAAACATGTATAGCAAATTGGGGAGGAAAGCACATAACAAGCAAAGGCTCAGATATACCCCCTTTAAACAAAAGAAGCACATAATTAGCATGACTTACACATACTAATTAGGGTCTGATTTAAAAATTAAACATGTGAGGACTTAAAGGTTGAGGCAGACTATTTATTACATAATTCAGATAAGAAGCCCGAATCAGGCCTGCCTGCTGGTTGTAGCTATTAAGAGAAACAGATTTAATTTTACCCTAAGGCTTGCCCAAGTGTTGAGACGAGGTCTTATGGGCATGATATCTACTGAATTCAGAAATAGTAAAGCTTGAAATAAACTGTTTGAATGCATACTCGTTAAACTTGCTAAGTGTGGGAATCAGATTATTAAAAGAGAGGCCAGATTTAAACGAATTATTAGCTCTTCAACTGACAGCACCCTTATTACTGATTTTATATCCATATGTGAATGAAGCGGCTCAGATTCGATTAAGAGTTCCTATAGACATGCTTTCTAAGCGTAATTGATTTTGAACGTGGTGTAGAATGCAGAAGACTTGTTTTAAAACTTATGCACATGATATCTAGGTGCTGAACTGTTTGAAAACCTACGAACATGGTATCTAAATGCAGAAATTGTTTTAAAACTATAGGCATGGTTTCTAAATGCGGAATTTATTTTATTAAGAACCTATAGGCATGATTTCTATATGCAGAAATTGTTTGAAACCTATGAACTTGATATCTAAATGCAGAAATTGTTTGAAACCTATGAGCATGATATCTAAATGCAGAATTTATTTTATGAAGCTATAGGCATGATTTATATATGCATACATAGTTACCCACCCTTTTCACTAGCCATCCCCAAGAGTTTATTACAAATTATTACAGCCCAGAATAAAGTAAAAAAATACATCAGAAAAATATAAATAAAAATACAACCAAGGAGAGCCTGATTCAGACTTCATGTCTGAAATATGAGGTAAACCAACTCCATGAGATCATGATCCAAAGCCTTTCTCCCACTTGAGTGTGTCAAAGTTCCCTAAGAGCCTCAAAGGGACTCCGGGCAATGCTCACACCCAAATGTATTATCAGATTGGGACAAGTGCAGTGTGGAAGGGCCAGCCCTCAAGTGTCCAAGTTCAGAGGGAGCTCAAAGGGTCCCAAGGCAAGGCTCACAACAGAGGGGCAGAACTTAAAGACTAAGAAGGTGTGCAAGTGCAGAATAGAGTGCTAAAAGGGAAAAGGAAGGGGGAATCAACTACAGATAAGCACACAGGGGGATTCGGGGGAATAGGGGATTGTAAAGAGCCTGTCGTTTAGGCAAAAAGGCAGACTTTGGGCATGCCCAGCAATGGGGAATGCTTTCACACCTTTTATTCTGCCAGAACACATACTGTTAGAGGCTAGGATCCCCAGGGGATCAAGTTCAATTCATGGACAATAACTTGCATACTGCCATGCCTCAAACCATAGCTTAAACACATAGGGGGCAGGGGTTTGGGATTCATGATAGAATAGGCAGAAAGACATCAATAAGTTATAATGCGTGTTGAACTATACATAAGCAGTAAACAGGGATACAAAAACAGTAAATAAACACATTGTTGTGGTGCTGAAAATTAAATCAGGACATACCAGTTTCAAAGAAACAAAAAGAGAGCAAGCAACAGGTCTTGTAACAGGCCACAGTGTAAGCAAACAAAAGAGAATACTTTGTTTTTTTTTGAGTATAAGTGTAAGTTCAGAAAAGACTGTGTCTCATTGTCTGTGATTGTCAATGAAAGGGTCGTGCATTTATAGTGTGAAGAACAAACAGAAACAAGGTAAGAAAACAATTAAGGAACTGAATATCAATTAAAAAATCAATCAATACAAGACTTCCTTTAATTAAGGAATTCAGATTCAAACGGTAAAACTATTTAAGGAAAGAAATCAACTAAATATCTTGTGCAAAGTAGGCAATTAGGGGTAAATACATAGGGGTTTCAATTAAGGGAAGAATTTTGAAATACACGATTTAAAACAAATAAGGTAAGGATCCATCAGTATTCAGTAAATTAAGGGGGTTAGAGATTTTGTAAGCATTGGTCCACGAATGAACCAAGTCAGAAAATCTAAGGAAAACTTTTGACTCAAATCGAGTAATGGGGAAGTCAGCAAACATGGAAAGAAAATCAATCAAACTTATACAAAGAAAGTCTGAAACCAATCACAATTGAAAGCCATTTAGAAGGGGAGTTCAGCACATATAAAGAGTACACAAGTATCAGGCATGCGAGGATGAATTTAGGACAAAGTGAAAGTGTCATACAATTGCAAAATAAGTAAGTAGTAGACTATAGGAATATGGTAATTCAGCGATAGCATGCGAAAAGGGGTCAAGCAAAGGTCTTATAGAGTTTAGCAAAAGTCAGAATCATACGAAGAAACAAAATTGAAGCAATGATTTTGAAACTTAATGAAGCAGTAGATGAAACAACTCTAGGAACTCAAATAAGTCCAAAAGATTAGGGTTTTTGAAATCAAGCAAGTTCAGAGATGAAGCACAAGCAAGTCACATAGCCAATGGTCTCAAAACTCGGATAAACCCCCAAATTTAGGGTTCTTGCCATTAACCGAGTGCAGGGACGAAAGGGCAAGTGATTAATGGAAAAGATACTAATTGAAATAGGTTCAGAGGTCTCAGAAAGGAACTGAGACCTTTAGCATGCTCTCTTAGTAGTAGGAATTCATGATAAGCATAGTAAAAGAACAGCATGCGAAACCAGCAGAAGAACTAGTAGAAGAAACAAATAAGAACATGGTGAACAACTTAACAAGAACACAGTAGGAGAAAACAAGGTAGACGAAACACACAAATAACACAGTAGAAGCAACTGATAAGAACATAGTAGAAGAACCTAACAAGAACACAGTAGGAGAAACATAGTAAAAGAAACACACAAGAGAAAAGAAATCAGAGAAGCACACAAGAGAAAAAAAAATCCGAGAAACATAACTCAAAAACCCTAGGTCGGAAAAACAAAGGTTTTGAAAGCGATGGTTTTTTTTAAAAGAAATATCAAAAATCGTTTTAAAAGTTTAGGGAAAACCTGGATCTAGAACAGATCTAAAGAAATCATAAGAACCACAGAAGCTAGGGTTTGGTGAGAAAGACTTGGATCGTTGTTGATCTAACCTGGAGGAGGCGAGGCCAGGCTCAAAACAGACGTGGCTTGCCGGAGCGAGGCCGGAGATGGCCATAAAACATGAATCGAACTAGGTCTGGATGAAGCTTCTTCGTGTTCAGACCATGAAAACCCAACGAACAGGTGTATAGGAGCCATAGAGGGCCGGTGGGTGGTGAAACCACCATGGACTCAGGCCAGTAGGTGGCCGGAGAAGATGGATGAAACTCATCGGAGCGGAGGAGGA
Source organism: Nicotiana attenuata (assembly GCF_001879085.1). Classification (NCBI taxonomy): domain Eukaryota; kingdom Viridiplantae; phylum Streptophyta; class Magnoliopsida; order Solanales; family Solanaceae; genus Nicotiana; species Nicotiana attenuata. Next base: position 156,595 of record NW_017672655.1, read on the forward strand.
GGGGGAAGGTTCTAGAGAGAACCAGAGATAGAGAGATAGAGGAGAGGGTCGGTTGAGTGAGGAATGAGAGGGGTTTGGGGGGGTCGTTTGGGCTGAATTAGGTAAGGGCGGATCTAGACCGTTGATCAAAATTAATCAACGGTCAAGATCTGATCCGAGTTGGGTCGGGTAGACTTAGGATTGGGCCTGGGTCTTGGGTTGGTTTAATTGTGTTGGGGTATTGGGTTTTAATGTAGGCTAAATTAGAAAGCCAAAATCTGGCTATAAGTTAAATAGCCCTTTTTTCCCATTTAATTTATAAAAATAGTAAATAAATTTCTGAAAACTAATTGGAAGCACTAAAATGATTTATAATATATAATTAACAATTTAAAAATACAGGACTCAATTTTATGAATATAAAACACAATTGAATCTTAAAAGGGCTAATATTGTAATTATATGCAATTTAGCTAAAAAAATACTAAATAAATTTGTAAAAATATGCAAAAAATTATCTCAGCTATATCTTAGCATAAATATAAAATTCTAATAAATGAATTATCAAAATAATAATTTTGGAAATAATTATTGGGTTTTTATTGATGAAAGGGAATAATTAGTTTAAAACCCTAAAAATTATGGGAAGAATAGTAAAATGCTGGGACATACTTATATATGCATATATATGCTATTTTAAAGATATTTTTCATATAAGAATATACAGGGAAAAATTGGGTATCAACACGGACTTGTACTATTTCGTACAAATCTTATCCTATAATTTAAGTCCTGACCCGCGTGTTCTTGGAAATTCCTGCTCTTTCTTGAGTGCCCTCGAAATTGTACTGCCCTCGAGGCAGATCATGATGTGTCCTCGATTTACTTCTCGAGATGTGCTTACCCAGGCCTGTCTTGATCCTCACCTCGAGTTCCTCGAACCCGGGCTCGGAATGTAATCAAGTTTCCAAAATCGAGCTCTCTAATTTTGACCGTATACAATCATCAAGTTCATCACACTTCAAAAAAGATTCTTATTATTTATGATCTTAGAAGATCGCTTGGAGATTGTTTCTTCATTGGACTTTTCTTGGATTTTTGGGTCATGATTTTCATTGAAGGATCTACCTGGAGATTCGAAGAGGAAGTAAAAGAAGTATTGAGTAAGAAAAATGAATTTCCTATACCATTTTAATTATTTAAGCCAATTGTCTATGTGTATACGGTCAAAATCGAACTTGCCCTTTTTGTATGACTGATCGAGACTGGAACGCGATAAGCCAAGGTTCAGCCTCGTATCATATCGTACCATGATGCAAAGTTAGATTGCCGAGCTCGTGGCCCTGAGACTGATCAAGATCGAGACCGAACAAAATAGAGATCGAGGGAAGCTTACCGAGCTGAATAACAGAAAGCCAAAATATCCGCAATCGGACGGGGATCACGGCGTGTATCCCGGCACGTATCAAGAAGAGGCCGTTTAATTACCCAATCTAGGGATTTCTAACCTCATATAGAATTGTACCTAGAGTAGGACTCCCCTACTATATAAAGGGGGGTCTGATAATTTGTAAACACACGATATTCACGCAATACAAAGCAATATATTATCATTTTCTAGCTTTCTTTATATTGTTATTCTGTTCATAAGCAAGTTGAAACATATTTGGTTCAAGGGTGACTGAACTCGAGGGCCAAGGCTGTTCAATTCGTGTGGTTTGCATTATTTCATTCATCGTTAATATCAATACTAGTTTATTCTTTGTAATTTGTATCAAGTTATATCACGTGTCCTTAAAACTACGTATAAATTCAATTGTTATCCAATTTTAGAGTAAATAGTTTGGCGCCCACCGTGTGGCTAAGGATAATAGTGGTTACCTAGTACAAACTTTCGTAACACACACTATATTACACTTGTTCTTTGAAGTATCTTTGATTACAGGATTAAAAAATATCAAACTCTCAGTCAGCACCTCAACACATTGATAATGATCTCGGCCACCACGGCGAAAATGAGAACATTGCACCAGGAAACGAGGCACCCCCTGTTGGCCTCGATGGAATTCCAGCAGTAGATCCAATAGACGTCAGTTCACATGTAGCCATCAATGGAAATTTGGCCGTCGATCCCGAAAGCAGCGTCCGCGGGGATGCCCGATCAACTACTCAGAGCGCACGTGGCGGTGAAGATGGCGGGATCAGCCTGCGGGTAGTCTTAGAAATGTTGTAGGCTCAAAAGGAAGCAATAGCCAAGCTCCAAAACCAGAACCACACACCGAGCAGGGTCGAACTCGAGCCATCCCAAGAAATCGTACACAGGCTCGAACTGGTTTCGAGGAAATCGAACGAAAAGGAATTGGAGACCAATCCTTCTAACATGAAGATGCTCGAAGAACTAAAGCAAATCGAGACAGTGGAAAAGAAGATCGAGGAAAACGACAAGAAGGTGGAAACCTATAACTCCAGGGTCGACCAGATCCAGGGGGGGCACTACCAAAATTGAAAGGACTGGATTCCAAAAAGTTCGTACAAAAACCTTTCCCCCCGAGTGCGTCCGCATGCTCGATATTCCTAAGTATAACGAGACGACTGATCCAAACGAACACGTCACCTCCTACATGTGTGCTAATGACCTGGAAGATGACGAGATCGAATCCGTCTTGCTGAAGAAATTCAGGGAGACTCTATTGAAGGGTGCTATGATATGGTATCATAATTTACCGCCCAATTCTATTGACTCGTTTGATATGCTTGCAGATTCTTTCGTAAAGGCACACGCCGGGGCCATTAAAGTCGAAACCAGGAAGTTGGGCCTTTTCAAGGTAAGGCAAAAGGACAACGAGATGCTCAGAGAATTCGTGTCTCGATTCCAAATGGAATGGATGGACTTGTCACCGGTCGCCGACGATTGGGCTATTCAAGCTTTCACTCAAGGTCTCAACGTTCTAAGTTCAGTGGCTTCACAGCAGTTGAAGCAGAATTTTATCGAATACCCAGCTGTCACCTGGGCCGATGTGCACAATCGGTATCAGTCGAAGATCAAGGTCGAGGATGATCAACTAGGGGCTCCTTCTGGGTCCGTTTATCCTATCAAACCCGTAGATAGAATCAAGAGGGATATCGACCGAGAACCAAGGTCGAATAAAGATCGATATTAACCGTATAATGGAGACCGTAGGAACAGCGGGTCTGGGAGAAACTCTGCAAGAAATGAAAGAAAAATGATCAAGGTTCAAGCTCACGGGGACTCATGAGCAAGAACGGCTTCGATAGATCTATGGGACCCAAAGAGGCACCACGATTGTCATAGTATAACTTTAATGTTGATGCGGCTGCCAACGTCTCGGCTATCGAGCGCATCAAAGAAACCAAGTGGCCTCGACCTTTGCAAACTGATCCAACACAAAGGGATCCCAACCAAATACAAATACCATGGCACACACGGCCACAGGACGGAGGACTGTCGATAATTGAGGGAAGAAGTAGCCATGTTGTTCAACAACGGTCATCTTCGAGAATTGCTAAGTGATCGAGCTAAGAATCACTTCATAAATAGGGACTCCAACAAACAAAATGAACAAGACGAACCCCAGCACGTCATTCATATGATCATTGGAGGGGTCGATGTTTCTCAAGGTCCGATGATGAAATGCACCAAAGTGCCGATCACAAGAGAAAAACATACTCAGGATTACTTACCAGAAGGGACTCTATCTTTCAACGACGAGGAAGCAGAAGAAATAATGCAACCTAATAGTGATGCGCTGGTAATTTCTATTCTTATGAATAAAACTAGAGTTGAACGTGTGCTAATTGATCCAGGTAGCTTAGCCAACATCATTCGATCGAGGGTCGTAGAACAACTCGACCTACAGGACCAGATCGTACCTACGGCCCGAGTGCTGAACGGATTCCACATGGCTTGTGAAACTACAACTCCTCTCTACGAGTCTGTGGGACAAACTTCTCTAAGAAGAGAACTGAGAACTCATGCCATGTAAGTTGTGTTGCGTCAGCTGGCCTGCTCAACTCATAAGTCTGCCACTGTCTGTAAGCTGCCCCTGTCAGGTGAAAAGTAGTGAATGCAACCCCACTGATGTCCAAAATACCCGTTGTACGAAGAATCCGATAATACCTATTTAGAAATCCCGAGCATCCTCTGACTCTACTCTACTGAGATGGAGGCTTAAGCCTCCCAAACCGCTCTAACCTCTTCTGCTCCTCATCACTCATAAGTGGACCACCCTCGACCCGAATAGCAGCAACCAGCTGAACTGGCAATACACTCGGTGTCTAGTGACCTTGAGCTAGCTGCTCAGGAGTATGGGCACCTCCCCCAACCTGTGAGGTGGCTGGTGTCGCTGGAATCGAAACCGCCTGAGTCAGGCTCGTGCACACAGTCAAAATCTAGGCTAAGGCCTCCTGAAGGCCAGAAATAACAGTGGGCACTGCTGGTGCCTGAGCTGGTTCCACCGGCTCAACAACATCTCGTACCTGCTCCTCAGCTAGAGCAACTGGTGGCTCCACAGGTGCTTCTCTGACTGTAGTACGATCCAGACCTCGGCCTCTACCACGCCCTCAGCCTCTCACGGACCTAACTTGTGGTATTGGTGGCCATCCGCTTGATACGGCCGCACGTGTCCTCACCATCTGTGAGAGGATAGAAGAGTCAAGTTTCAAACTTCAAAAATAACAAATCCACTAAACAAGAAAGCAAGTAAGTGAAGTGTTCCTAACAGTTTGGTAGCCTCTCGAAGATAAGTATAGACGTCTCTGTAACGATCCGCAAGACTCTACTAAACTTGCGCATGACTTGTAATACCTATAAACCTAGGGCTGCGATACCAACTTGACACGACCCATAATCCCAACCCGTTCTGATGGCGCCAAACGCACTTGAAGCCTAACGATAGCGTTGGCTGCCATCACGGCCTATGGTGTAAATTGGGTCGTGACATTAGTAATTCACTAGAAAAAAATATTTCCCCATTTCATCTCGTGCGAAGTGTGCACATATAACTTTTTTTTTATATCTCTTGGAACTGTACTGAAGTCAAGTCATACCCAAACCAAACTTCTAGAACTCATTCGAACCATTCGTTCGTTCATTGACAACTTGTCTGAACGATGACGGTCTATCTCTTTAACTTCCATAACAAAAATATCGTACCTTTTTCATTTACAAGAAGATCGAAGCCCCAATACAACCTCATTTATTGCTCTTATACTATTTATTCTTCTCGAAGATATTTAATTTGATAAATTGAACTTATGTTTCCCTTTCTGGTATGTAGGTTCTTGCTTTTACCCCATCACCTTATGATAGAACTTAAATACCTAACTCTCACCCACTTAGGAGTAAGTCACTTCTTAATCCTTTAGCTATCGTCCATAGACTTTACAAAGTATTTATACCACAAGTAAACTTGTATTGTACACTTACATGCCCACCCTAATGTTAATGGTCATTTACTTCCCAACTAGGAATCTCATCTCACAGTTTTCACTTCCGACAAAACTTGACTCATATCCTCATCATCACACTTGTATTACCTTCTAATTTTGATGATATAATGGAATAGCTATGCTTATCAAAGCTCTCTGGGTTCCTTCACTAATTAAATGCCACCACATTTCTTAACCGCAAGTGATGTTGGTAAGTGTCATCCTTCTCTGCATGTACCAATATAACATAATTAACACATTACTCTTTTTTTTATATATGTATTATCCTGGTATCCCTTTAATGTCACGCTATATGGTCTGTTCTCAAATATGTATGTTCTACAGGTACGACCCTATTAAGCCTTTGAGTCCATGCCCGACCGACCACTTTTAACAAGTAAAACTTCTTTACGAGAAATTTGTATATCATCTTCGTGCAACTTTTCATAGTAAGTCTTGTTCTCACAATAATAAATTCATGACACTAACAATCTATCTTTATGTGATATATAGATTTTCAAACCATGTCCATATATGCAAATTTTTAGGGCATACCCCTACTACTCATGGAATTTAACATGTGGCTACAAAATGAGCACATATGTATCTTATAAGGTACTCCTTAGCCTCATTCCTAACAGAACATCCTTAGGATGCATGAAACATCAGAATATATCTTTGAAACAGTTGAAATCCTTCGGCCTCCAGAATGTACCATTAGTGTTCTCCAGCTCTTTAGCTTTAAGTCGTTCATATAATATTTACAACCAATAAAAAAATATTAATCTAGCCTCGTACCTCATTCAACACATTCAACCCCTTTACAACTCTATTTTTTTCCATCAATCAATGTTCAACTGCTCTATTGGCCCACTTAAGAGGGTTCTAGGGCATATTCTCATAAACTTTATCTTCCATGATCATATTAACATCAAAATGAGATATACGTCATCTAAACAATTTTAGTATTTCCCATTCATGATGAATTATCTTTCTAGACAATTCCTGTTACTACTTTAACCTCCGAGGTTATGCCTTATGTACACTTTGTACCTTGGCATGTCTTCCGCATATTCATTCAAGCGTCTTTACATTATTTTCACGTATATCTACATTCGTTATTAACAATTAATGTCATTCATGTTGCCTTGATCACTCGAAAATGCGCTTTGATACTCCACATATTATTTGCTAGCTCATGTGACATGATAATGACTACAACCTGTCATATCAAGTGTCATGTAGTCTGCATCAACTTTCAATATCCAGTTATGAAAAATCTTGGGATACGAACTTCTTTAGTTGACTCGAAACTATCATATTTACTCGACTGAACATTACTTCTTCATATTTTACTTGTCTTTCATAATGGTGGCCATCATATTACATGACTGCCCTTTTCCTCGAGCAGTTCCAACCATATACTAATTTCATGACCTCCCAAGGTACGATTATTCTTGTAGCACAAACTTCTTACAATTTTCAGTGCATCACGAGAATGATCAATGAGAATCTCGTCTTTATCTTCCTTCAAACAGTCATCTTGGCTGACAACTACAATCCATTATAATGACATTCGATTTGAACCAAACACTTTCTGGGTTACTCCTTTAGCAGCTAGTATCATACCTTACTCATCACTCTCCTTCGTAAATCTCAAGGAATTTTGATACAGATTGACAATTTTCTCCTTGCTTCAAGCTTCAACACACGATCTTGAGTGAGAAGAAAGGAATGCAATAATCCTACAATGTTCATGTATCCTTTCCAATGTGGTGCACAACACACCAATAAGGAGAATTTTACTAGACACAATTCCATAGACTTCATAGGACTCCAATTAGAACTTAGTGCTCTGATACCAAATTTGTCACGATCCAAAACTACGTGATCGGCACCCAACACACTACCCAACCCTGATGGACCAACCCATACAAGAATATCCATCTACATGCATAATAGATGCATGTAGAAGCCTTTTTAAAAGTATGATCATTGTAAATGATTAAAATCATACATGAAACATAATCTCTTAATACTTCATTTTCAATAATTGAAAATATATAAGGATAACAATGTCTCTTTTATTTTATGCTATATGAATAACCATCAATACAACTACAAAAGAATACTAATAGTCTATAGAATCTCTAAGATATGAGAATAAAATAAACACTTGGGACAACCCCAACCAAAGAAAGTAAGACCAAAATGACAGCTACCACGGAATAGAAGTGGTGTCTCACCATATACCTCGGAAAGTGATTCATCCTAGCCGCATCTGCTCATTACATACCACACCTCATTCTGAAACATGTAAAGTAAGTGGGACCCTTAAGAGGGACCCTGATTGCTGAGTACACCACGACGATACTCAATAAGTGTCATAGACTTTCTCTAACTTCATTTCCTAGGATCGAAGAGGGGAGAGTACGAAGAATGGGGAAATTTGTTATCATGTGTTTTTCTCTAATGAAAAGATTTAAAAAGATAAGGGAAAAGGAAATGGGATGGGGGCCCTTTGCTTGTAAAAAAAAATACGTGTATACATCGCATTAATTATAACTGGGGTTTGGGTCCATGTCAGCACATTAGGTGCAAATAATTATGGGAAAAAAATGTTTAGGGGGTAATAGGACCCTTATAAAGGAAAGGTGGTAGTTAGAACTTCGGTAATAGGTTGAGGGTACCTTTTCCCTATAATTAATATTATATGAATTATTGAAAGTTATAAAAGTTGCATAAAAATGAAATAGTGCAAATCATTACGGAGGGAGTATAAAAGATAGAAAGATAAGGCCAACATTAGTGTTGGACCCTCCACATAGTAGCCCCAAAGATTTTGACGGTCACCTTCACTTTTGGATATGTCTAAAATTAGAAATTAATTGTCTTGTGAGTTGTAACAATAAGAAAATTTCATGAAATCACCAAGTTCAATCATCAATTATGGTCCATGTTTTCTGGTACATGAAAGCGATTGCCTTTATTACCATCAGAAACATCAAACCATAACAACTTCTTCCATTGGCTATATGCAGTTAGAAATTTGAAGGTACGTGCATGTCCTTTTGGTAAGTAAAGTTGAGAAACATGCAGATAAAGCTAGCAGCAGATCTTTTTGACTATTTCCTTTTTTTTTTTTTTTTTTGGAAAGATAGGCAATATTATAACATAACAAATATTTATATAAGTTTAGAGTCTTGGATGCCTACAAGCATCCGTTGTACAAAGATAATACAATAAAAGTTTTCGTAACGATAGATCATGAACTACCTATACGGATAATGTTTCTACAATAAAAGGAATTAATATATTTATTTTTGGTACCACTTTTTTGAAACTCAATTTTAAGCGAATTTAATCCAAGTAGCTGTATAAAGTTTCTTTAATAGACTTGGGGAATTTTAACTTTTTTTCCTTCGACTTTTTGGAACAATAAGATTAAAAATAGCTAATTATAGTGTAACTATTTGCTTTAAGATGTAACTGGTTAATTATCTGGAAAAAAAGAGAGAATAAATGACATGATAGAATCGATCAAACTACAATGCAAACATAAATCTTTTATGTTGTTAGTGGTATAAATTAAATCTAGAGAAAATATAACGCCGTTTTAAACTTTTTTTGGCAGTGTAGGCTTGCTTTTAGAGATTTTGGGAATTCTAACTCTCTCTCGACTTTTGCAAACATGAAGTTTTTACTGAATAGCTAATTATTGTTAACTATTTTTATTGAGATGTAACTGGTTATCTATTTAAAAAAAAAGAGTAAATAACCTGCTACAATCGATCAAACTACACTCTAAAAATAAAACTTTAAATCTTTGGGGACAAAAAACATAACGCTATCTTTAACCTTGTTTTTGGCTGCGTGGGGTTGCTTTTAGATAATTTTTGTATTTTAGTTTGGACATTCCATGTATTTCTTGATTAAGTTTGTTTTAAATTTTTGTTTTTGTTTACCTCGAAAAATGTGAGTAACAATTAAAGATAATTTGTGATTTTAAAGATACGTGATATATTCTAATACTAGTGATTATATGAGTAATATTGAGCTTAAGTAAGAAGAAATAATGAACCAAATCAATGGGGGATTTGCATCTATACCCGCTTTTTGGGTCACGTTTTAACTTGTGCCCGCTTTGCAAAAAAAATTGCAAGGGTACCCACTTTTTCGTGTAACTTCAGCATACGGGGCTGAAGTAGCAAAGGCAATCACGCAAAACTTCAGCATTCTAGTAGACGGGCCTGAAGTAGCATGTGTGCTGAACCAAGTGTGGTGAAGTTATTGTTTGTAATTGCTGAACTTAACCATAGTAGCTGAAGTTTTGTTCTCTATTTGCTGAAGTTTTTGTTTGTAATTGCTGAATTTAAGCATAGTAGCTGAAGTTTTGTACTCTATTTGCTGAAGTTTTTGTTTGTAATTGCTGAACTTAAGCATAGTAGCTGAAGTTTTGTTCTCAATTTGCTGAAGTTTTTGTTTGTAATTGCACTAAATAAGCTGAAGTTTTTTTTGTCCTGGATTCATTAGTTTTGTCATTAAGCTTTTCCAAAAACTTCAGCAGATGATGTTGAAGTTATTTAGTTCATTTATAAAAACTTCAGCACTAAATAAACTGAAGTTTTTTCGTCCTGGATAAGCTTTTTCAAAAACTTCAGCAGAAGATGCTGACGTTATTTAGTTCATTTGTAAAAACTTCAGCACTAAATAAGCTGAAGTTTTTTTGTCCTGGATTCATTAGTTTTGTCATAAAGCTTGTTCAAAAACTTCAGCAGAAGATGCTGAAGTTATTTAGTTCATTTGTAAAAACTTCAGCACTAAATAAGCTGAAGTTCTTTTGTCCTGGATTCATTAGTTTTGTTATAATCAGACTACTATAAAATAATCAGATTGCCAACAGTATCTAAATCATAAAATTTTGGAAACAAATAAACGTGAAAAGAACAGAATTATCATGAAAAGAATCACTAATTGTGACCTTAAACTTCCTGTACGTGGAAATACTCACAAATTATTGTCTAATAACTTGCATAATTATTTATACTTTATTTTTAAATAATCTGATAAACATACTTATGGCAATCATCCCATGAACTGAAGTTTCATAGCAGCACCAACAGCAGCAGCAGCAGAAGAAGAAGAAGAAGAAGAAGAAGAAGAAGAAGAAGAAGAAGAAAACGGAGGAGGAGAAGGGGGAGGAGAAAGGGAGCTGAAGTTGTTTAAAAAGTGTACAAGTTAAAATTTTTAAAAAAAATGAGTATAGGTTAAATGGGGGCGACCAAATAAGATGCCCCGTACAATTTTTACCAATTATTGTGGTATGTACACGTCAATTTCCCATCAAAAAGTTCGAAATTGAGGCCCATACCTTTATTTGTAGTTTCGGCCTATAAAGAGGAAAGATTGGGATATTTGCAAAAAGTGCCACCGTTTATATTTTCTTCATGTTAANACTAACTTACATAATTATTTATAATTTGTTTTTAAATAATCAGATAAATATACTTATGGCAATCATCCCATGAACTGAAGTTTCATAGCAGCACCAATAGCAGCAGAAGAAAGAAGAAGAAGAAGAAGAAGAAGAAGAAGAAGAAGAAGAAGAAGAAGAAGAAGAAGAAGAAGAAGAAGAAGAAGAAAATGAAGGAGGAGAAGGAGGAGGAGAAAAGGGGCTGAAAATGTTTAAAAAGTGGGTACAAGTTAAAAAATTTTAAAAAAATAGGTATAGGTTAAATAGGGGCGACCAAATAGGGCACCCCGTGCAATTTTTACCAAATCAGTGTTATCAGGACAGTAGGGGCCTTGAGCTCGTCTATCCAGGGACCTCGAGGTCATCTAAGATCAATAAAGTATGAACAATAAAGTAAAGGTAATAAAGCTGAAGAATAATTACTGAGCACGTTAAACAAGAGAAGAATAAGAATGTTCTATAGCAATCAATGATCTGTTCTTTACAAAATGATTGGGGTCCAATTTATATAGGAGGAGAAAACCCCAATATAGTACCTGCGCATAAAGGTAAAGAATTCTGTTGGTACAGGTGTATAACAGCCTAGTACGGACCTGTATAATTTCATACAACCCTTATCCTATAATTAATGCCCAAATCCACGTGTCCTTGAGAAATTCTCGCTCTTTCTTGATTGACTTCGAGACAATGTTGCCCTCGATGCAGTCCGTGCCAGGCATTCGGTCAGCTTCCTCGAGGTAGGTGTCCCTTAGCCGGATTCGACACCCACTCCGATTCTCCCGGACTCGGGCCTATAGCCTGATTTAAGATGTCAAAATCGTACTCCTCAATTTTGACCATATACAGATAGTCCTCACGTTTCTTAGAATAAGATGATAAGAAACAATTCGAACCTCGATTTTCCCGAGCCTCTCGAAATGACGTCATGCTCGTGACGTAGGAGCCTGAAGTGATCGAAACATCCCGTCGGTCCATTTCCCAAAAACATTGAATGCACCGCCAGTCCATCTCCCCAAAAGCAGTGAATGTATGCCAGCATTGGTCGACCACTTGTGCCGCCGAACCGTCACTGGCCTTCTATAAATAGGGGGCTACTTGGCTGAACAAAAACTACACACACTTCTTCTTCATCAACTTTTAGCCCTTTCCCTTTTCTATCTCTTTCTCTAATCACTTTTTTTTATGGTTCAAACCTGTGACCACAAGGTCATATGGCAGCAACTTTATCAGTTATGTCATGGCTCCCGTTTTCAAACTTCCCCACTGAGTGGGATTATACTGAGTTGTTGTTGTTGTTGTTGCTGCTGTTATTGTTGGTATTGTTGGCTCGAAACAGCGAGAGAAGGGCACTGAATTCTTCCCGTATCGGAAGATATGCGAACTTTACACTGCTGCTCATCTCTCTTAACTTCGACCTGGTGTTGCGCTTCATTCCTTTTGCTTTCCATGGAATGAGGTGGCACTATCATCTACTAACTTTTGCATCCCACACCGGTGCAATGTCTCAAGAAGTGGCTTCACAATAGTTATGCTGACAAGACCCATACTCGCCAAGTTTTTCACTAGGCCACAATTCTCTCTAAAGATCGAGATGGAGTCCCCAAGGAGGAGATTCTCGAAGATGTCGCTTTCGAGGATATGCCCCCAAAAGTAGATTAGGTTCTTGCCTTTTTTTCTTTGCTCCTTTGTTTCTGTGTAAGGACCCCTCGCAGCTTTGCAAACATCTTTTGTTAATATAATAATTTCTCTATTTTATCTTCGATTCGTGTTAAATTCCATTCTGCCTTCGTTTGTGGAAAACCCGAGTGTATAACTCTAACGATTAGTCCGAATACTAGACCCAGAATATAATAAACCCTTAGGTTTTTAAGCGACTGATATAATACCCCTTAAGGTTCTTTGTTAATCCTCGATCTAGGCTTAGATTGATTTGATGCAAGCTTGGTGTCACACCTCCTTTTTCACTACGCGTTTTTCCAATTAAAGGACAATCGGAACGGGCTTTATTATTAAGATTCAGAGTCTCCACTTGGGAGATTAATAGTGTCCCAAGTCACCGGTTGAATCCCGAACTGAGGAATTATGACTCTGTTAACAGTCTCCGAACCAGAAATCCGGGTAAGGAATTCTGTTAACCCGGGAGAAGGTGTTAGGCATTCCCGAGTTCCGTGGTTCTAGATCGGTCGCTCAACTGCTATATTTGGCTTATTTATTTGATTTTAGTACATGTTTTAACCTATATGCTTTTAACTTTGTACCCCTTTTATTGTTATTGTTTATTTTAAGGGAATTGCAACGTCGTGAAAACACGTCTCGAACCTCGTCACATAAATGCACCCGTGGTTTTCGACGTATTTCGACTTCGTTGGGATTCGGATTTGGGTCACATAAATGTGCACCCGTACTTAAGAAGGTAAAATTATTTAGAATACGCGCCTAAAGAAGCTAGCGTGTTGTCATCTTTGGGGAAAGCCGTGAAGTTTGCTAAACGGCCCATCCCGAATTTTAAGGCTTTTATTACAAACTTTTATTGAGGGCCCCGCAATTTGCATTTTCATTTAGCGAGGCTCATCTCATTTATTATTTAAAGGCCAATCCTAAAGTAAACTATTATTTTCTATCAAATTTGTCTCTACAAGGGCCTGATCAATTAACTAACATTATCAGTAAAGAGCCTTGATGAGCCTGGATATACATTCTGCAACATCCTACTGATTGTACAATTTGGGCCTGTTATTGAAAGAACCAGGCCCAGGAGGTATTATACGCGAATTTCAGCTATGAAGCTGGACAATAACTGTCTGGGCCTTGCGTTTGAGCCCAGAAACAAAGCTTAAATTGAAACAGGATCTAAAAATTGAATTCAACAGATCACCATGCTACAGCCATTTCAAATCATTCGGTTAACACCTATATTCTGCTAGTTTGACGCTCAAAACCGTCCAAGAGGATAAATACACAATTCGAATTTTTTAAAGGAAAATATTGAAATGCTTAATGTCAAATTCAGAATCCTACTTTACTGGACTGTGATTTTCTCATTTGTGAATCAACGTGCTAAAACTCAAATTTAAATTCAACATCTAAACTAACAAATTTATCTATGATTACGATTATGTATGCACGTATTATACCTACTACCTCATTAAGCATGAAGACTGAAGCAATCTACTATCATTGAACACGATATTTCATCCTACTGAAATTCAAAACAGTCCAAACAATCCAAGTAGTCTTAATTATACCAGTGATTCGAATAAACATAATACTTTTGAACTAAACAAAACACAAAAAATCAGAAATCAATTCAGGCAGCATTTATCATTTAATTCTTCACGTCTGGCCTACATTGACCTTACAATCCATACAAGACCAAGGGAGTACCTGGAGGTGAATAAACAACAGAAATGGAGTCAGTACAGCAGGTTGCAACAACTTGGAACTCAACAACAACAGTGAAATCGGTCTCAAACCCAGAATAAATTCAGAATAGCCTAGGAATCGGTCACAGAAGAACAAAACCACCAGATAACCCAAAATAACTTGATTGAATCCAAATCCAAGCTTGAAATTAACCCAGAAACAAACTCAATCACATCTATAATCAAACACCAGGACTCTCCAGCTATTCTCTTCTTCAAACTAGGCTAAGGATTCGAAATAATTGCTAAAAAGAAAAACTGAAACTGATCTAAGGAGTTCAATGTAACAGTGTTTTTTAGTTTTTTGTTATATTTTTTGATTTTCTGAGAAGTTTTGGATCTAAAGGAGATTTCAAATTTCAGATCTAGCTTTGAATCTGAAATTCAAATTTCAGCTATAGGATTTTTTTTTGGGGAATTTTAGAGGTTCCAAAACTTATTCATGAAGGCAAGGTACATGCCTTTTTATAGGCACAAAATGAAGCTCTATCAGATTTTTCTTTTGCTTATTAGTCCCTCTTTTAAAATTTAGTTTTTCCTACTTAGCCCTCTTATTCCTGACGTGTTACTCAAGTAAGTGCATTTATTTTCTGAATTCTCATCTTAAAACCCCTTCTAGAATGTTCTAGGCATTTCAGGTTTAGTTTTCCTTCCTTTAAAATACCTATTTTGCCCTTAATTGAGTTCTGAAATTACTAGCCTTAACAGACTGAGCCATTTCCACTGCCCAAACTACCCTTGAATAACCCTAAAATTACTAACCCAACCAAAACCCCTTTACCTTAGTTAAAGTTCTTTGAGGGGCTAGAATTATCAGCTATGAACCAATTGACATCAACCATACTGATTAACTCACCTACTGAAATAAAAATTGAAATCAATGAAACGAAAATCATATGTCAAAACAGATTCGAGACAAAATTAAACTAACATCACAAAGAAAGATTAACCAAAACTTAGAACAAAAATCAAAACTAACAAAAATCAGAAACGAAAACTCATGGAATCAAGCATAATCACGGGCATAATCAAACTAGGAAAGCAAACTTATTGAACCATGAATCAAGACTAACCTAATATGAACTAAAACAAACACTAAGAACAGGATCGATTTATGGACTAAAATCAGAATAAACCCTAAGAACATAACGCAAATTAATTATGAACAACAATAACAAAATCTGATTGAGCATAACAGTCACTCAAAAGAAAAATAGAAAAGGAAAAATTAAAGAAATACCTAGATTTGAAACTGGAAAAAACCCTGGCCATCCTTGGAATTATTTGGACTAAAACGTCCTCAACCGTGTGTTTCCATGAGGAAACACAAGATTAAGGACTATTATAGTCCAATAATCAACGTTCTTTGAACTTTAAGAATTTAGGGTTCCCGAGTTGACCTTCAATCTGAAACTCGAGGGAGCTTGGTGAGATTCGAGGGTTATAGACTATGGATTCGTCAAAAAAAAAAGATGAGGAGGATATGTGGTGTAAGTTTGGGTTAGTTTGGACGGCGGCGCCGCCGTGCACGGTGGCGGCGCCGCCTAGGGTTTGGTAGGTTTGAGGCGATTGGGTAGTATTTGAGCCATGGGGGTTTAGGATTTGGAAAGAGGAGGACATGGGGAATCTATGGTGTAATTTTCAGGGTTATTGGGTGAACGCCGCCGGCGGAGACGATTTTCGGCGGCGGAATTGGGCGGAGCCGGCGACGGAGAACAGGGTTGGGTGCGGTGAGGTTCTGAGAGACGGAAAGGGGGTAGGGGGGGAGTCTCCGACATTTTTATATTAAAACGACCCCCGTTCTGAGCCGTTGGATGATGAATCCTCGACGGCTCAGATCTATCATCATCAAAACGGCATCGTTTCAGGCACTGGGGGCTGGACCGGGTTAATTCACGGGTCTGGGCTGGGTAAAATTCAAGTGGATTTGGAGGATTGGAGCTCAATTTTAGCCCAAAAATGGGTGGCCTGATGAGACCACCTTTGTTATCTATTTTCTTTTATTATTATTTTCCTTGTTTTAAATTGTTTTCTCTTTTCTTTTATTTATTTTTTGTTTTCATTTTAGTATATATATTTTGTATCTTTCTGATTTTATAAAATGCAAAGAATAAAAATGAAACCTAGTTCATTGCCAAAACTAAACTAATTAATTCCTACAAGATTGATTAAATCCTATTAAAAGTAAACTCAACCATTAATAATTAAAAATGCAAAAATGGACCATTTTTGTCATTTTCTTCATATTTGCTCTAAAACAACTCAATCACTAATTATTCCTAAATGCAAATGTCGAATGTAATTAAAATTTTTATTTTTCATGTGAATTAAAATGCACAAATAAATGCAATCAATTAACAAAAAATAACACAAAAATTCACAAAATTGCAGAATAATGAAGAAAATCATTTTGTTTGAATTTTTGGGAGTAATTCACTTAGGGCAAAAATCACGTGCTCACAGCTGCCCCTCTTTGCTCGGGAACACGCAGAGTTCTCGAGCAAAGATAAGTGAGCGGATACGAGCGATTTTTGCCCGTTCGAATACTCCGTGTGAAGCATTTTTGAAATCCGTCTGACTGAACCCTGCTTCAAAGGTTGCCTACATATCCTTGGCTAAAAAGGAATCAGGTCAGTGTAGTTCGGGAAGGTTTGGTAGCTGGGACTACCAGGGGCTGTGATTTCACTACTGTTGCTGCTGCTACTGCTCACTGATCTCCTTATTACACCGTGTCAAAATAAAAAGAAGCTAGCCTAAGCTATGATCTATGAATTACAAAAAGGTCCTATCTACGTTTTCAAACTTGCTCTTGTGTCGTCTTGAACTTGTATTCTCCCACTGGAATTCTTGCGTTGTTGCCTTGCAGTGTGATTGTAGACGTTTCGCCATTCCTCTGAGTGATGCTTGACCGCTGAGATTTGAAATATATGCCTCCATTCTCCAGGTGGGCTCCTGATTGCTAACGATTGAAACGTATTCCCTTGTTCTCCAGGTGGGCTCCTGATTGATGAAGCTTGAAAGGTATTCCCCTGTTCTCCAGGTGGGCTCCTGACTGCAACGCTTGAAAGGTATCCTCTTGTTCTCCAGGTGGGCTCCTGACTTCAACACAACAGACAAATAAAGAAAAATTTCTGCCCCAGTGTGGTGGCTGGGCACATCATGTTATCAAATATTAAAAACTAAAGGATAGAATTTGAATTGTACTTCCCTTGTTCTCCAGGTGGGCTCCTGACTGTTGAAGCTTGAAGAGTATTCCCTTGTTCTCCAGGTGGGCTCCTGATTGCTGAAGCTTGAAAAGTATTCCCTTGTTCTCCAGGTGGGCTCCTGACTGCAACAAAATAAACAAACAAAGAAAATTTTCTGCCCCAGTTTGGTGGCTGGGTACAGCATGTTATCAAATATAAAAATTGAAAGCTAAATTGAATTATTCTACCAACTATTATAAGAATGTGAAAGCTAAATCCTATTATCCAGGGAGGTCCTGACAACCCCTAACAGTTACGAACCTAAGCTATATCTTCTAAAGGTATTACTTCTACTACATTTGTTATCTAATAGGTCTTAACTACTCCCCATTATCCAGGAGGGTCCTGACAACTTCTAAAAAAAACCAATTTAACCTAAGTCATTTCTACTAGAAGAGCGACTCCCACTATATCTTGTTATCTAATCAGATCTTAAACTACATCCCATTATCCAAGAGGGTCCTGAAAATCAAAATTCAAGTCTTATCTTAAGAGTGCCAATTCTACGGCTGAATTATACTATCCTACAACAGTATCTTGTTATCTAAAGGAGATCTTAAAACTGTGTCCCATTATTCAGGAGGGTCCTGACAACTCCTAATTGAATCCTATCTTAAACAGGCAACTTTGAAACCAACTTATGTTCTTTTGGGGTACATTTATGTTAAATTATGCTACTCATGATTGTTTTGAAATTTAAACTAAGTCCCATTTTCCAGGAGGATCCTGAGAGTTTCCAGTCATACCTGTTTGGGTGCTATCTTTCCTTATGGAGGGTTCCTTCGGAACTTCTGCCCCTGTTTCAATCAAAGAAAAATCTTGTCAATTTTAAAAATGGTGGCTAGTTGCTGGCATTCTTGCTAGGTACATCCCTGCTGCTGGGCTTCACTCCGTCCCGCTTTCCTGGCCTTGCCTTGAATCCCCTCGACTTCCCGACCGAATTTCAACCCCTTGACTCTGATGACCCAAGTGTTCTGTCCCATATTGTTGTTTTTGTGTTTCTGACCCCTCTTTTGAAACTTCGCTTCTTCCCCACAATTATTCGATTAATCCACCGATGAACTTCCAATGGTCCTTTATGACTTACTTTGCTTTTGACATCTCTGATATATTCTGGCCCTATCTGTACAACTAGGAAGCTGGTAGTTAGCCTTGACATTCCTTCCTTTTGTTTCGAACAGAACTGACACTGAAACATCTTAAAGATAGACCTCGAAAGGATAAAATGCAATGACCTCGAGGGTTAAGGATAAAGAGAATCCGAGAACGGAGGATTTGTAATGAAGAAAGAAGAGAATGAGACTTATCTGAGTGGAACAACTGGTACCATTGAGCATGCCATGCATTTCGGATTAACCAGCCCAGTCTGTCTAACCAATCAACTTTCAATCGTCACATTTGTCGTTTCAGACTTTCACAACCTGATTTTCACCCAAACCCAAACCTTGCTCGTCTGGCAATGTCCTGAGCATCTTTTGACCACAGACTTGTCTCATTTGCCTGTCTGAAAAACTCGCCTTCGCCTTACGGTGCCCGTGAGGGTTTTCACCAATAAGACTCTC
>NW_017672655.1:177070-178144 GCF_001879085.1 Nicotiana attenuata
AATAGAAAAATTCAAATGCAAAACAGAGTAGAAGGGAACTAACTACAAAGCACAAAATGAGAGAACAACATGATAGTAGAAGAAACATGTTTAAGAAAAACCTTTTAGAAGGGACTTAAACAGGGTTCAGTAGAAGAGAAAACAGTAAACACAGTAGAAGATATAGTAGAAGAACTTAACCAAGGTTCAAACGAGAAAAATACTAAAACACTTAAGAATACAGTAGAAGAAACCTGTTTTAAGAAGGTCTTTTTTAGAAACTCAACATGGTTCAACGGAAGGAAAACAAAGAGACTTAAGAGCTTAGTAAAAGAAATACAGTAGAAGAACACAAGAACACTGGAAAAGTATAGCAAAGAGCATATAGGAAAACATAGTGAGATAAACATGTGAGCATAGTATAGAAACATAGTAGAAGCACAAAAGAACATGTGTGGTAGAAAGGAAACGTGTGAGCACAGTAGAGACAAATACACATAAGGAAAAGGGAAAGGAAAGTCGGAGAAACATTTTAAGCCTTTCAGAAAACCCTAAATCGGAAAAAAAGTGATTTTAAAAGTAATTTTTTGAAAGAAAAATTGGGGAAATCGTTTAAAAACCAAGTAGAGCATAGATACGTGACAGATCTAAGAAAAATCAGAGAGAACCTCGAATAGTCAGGGTTTCAGAAGAACCCTAGAATGAGAAAGGCTTGGAAAAGGTTTGATCTGATCGGATAAGTAAGAACCAGGCTCAAAACACCATTGTACGCTGGAGCAAGGCCGGAGATGGCCGTAGAACCTTGGATCGGTGGAGATCTGAAAGGACACCTTCGAGGTCAGACCTCGAATCTTTGAGTACCGTGTGTGTAAGATCAAAGGGAGATGAGTTTAAGCCACCTATGGCCTGAGAGGCCATGGATTTCGGTGAGATTGAGGTTGAAGCCAGTAGAAGACGATTAGGGTTTCGAGAACATTTGAGAGAGTTTGAGAGAGGGAGTGTCTTGAGGCGGCTGAGAGATGAGAAATGAAGGAATTAGGGTAGTCTTTTGGATTAAAAAAGGCAAGGGTGGCTAGGGGCCGTTGATCGCAGAGA